>NC_066532.1:942691-962691 GCF_024679095.1 Eriocheir sinensis | reverse complement strand
GGTCCAGTTAGACGAGTTCCAATGTATGCAGAGGTCAGGATAAATATTAGAGCTGGATCCCAGTGTCCAGGAGTAGAAAAATATAATCAAATAACGTGAAGGTCCCGGCGATGGATTCCTGCGAGTGAATTTCCTCGATTGACTGTAGAGTCGAGGAAATACACTTGCAAGAATTCATCGCCAGGACCTTCATGTTATTTAGTCATATTTTTCTCCTCCATGGAGCTTGGGGTCCAGCTACAACACTCAGAAAGTCCGGATTCGGACCGCCGGTTGCCAGTTTAGTAGCCCTGTTCTAAGCTTATTAGTGTGTGTGTGTGTGTGTGTGTGTGTGTGTGTGTGTGTGTGACGTGAAGTGAAACAGTATAAAGAGATACCTCTATTGTAATTCCTTGTGTGATCGGTAAGTAATCTGAATCCAAGTTTACTGCTAGGACACAAGTTTATGTTGTGTGCTAGTCTTGTGATGGCGGTGAAGAAGAAACAGTGACAGTGACGACGAAAAAGATGGTGGCTTGGGCGGCGTATACTACCAAGTATGCATATTTACTAGATACGAAGGCCTTGGCAGATGATAGCTTGTAATTTACGTGGTGGTGTATTTTGGATGAGAGGTTTGCTGTTGCACGTGACATATGGATACCATTCTTGGCGTTGTCTCACGCACCTCCCTACACTCGGGACATTCAAGGGTCAAGCCAGAGAAGCCGTTGCTGCCGCCGCTGGTGCCTGTGTTGCTGCCACACTCCTGCCGGGCCCACACGTCACCGCTGTCCTTCAGGCCCTCACAGCTCGCCACCGCAATCTACCTCACAGTTCAGTGAGAGGCTCCATCGAAGAAGTCACTTACTACCTTGGTCATGCAGCCGCTGGCAACAGTGCTGTGGACGTGCTTGGTGAGCGGGCTGTGGTGGGTCGTCGCCGCCGCCACCACTGAGGGCGTGGAGGACGCCGCGCTGTGGAGGGGCGTCTCTGTGGAGTCGTCGTGGCTCAAAACAACAGTCACCCAAAAGCAGCGGAACCTGAGCCTCATCCCCTGCGGCGCGGTGTGCATGAGGCAAGACTGGTGCAGTCTGTGGTGCCACGAGGCGCCCCGCGGGTGCCTGCTCACCTCCCTCACCGCCTCACCCTCCTACACACCCGCACAGCCGGACGGCGCCCTCTCCTGCTACACCAGCCAGCCACCGGACCTCGCCGTGGGCGCCGCCATCACCTCCTCGCCTCAGCATCATGTAGACAAGAAGCAAAAGGAGAACTTAGTGGACGGCATCTACGGCGGCGACATTGAGGACTGTGCAATTGTGGTCACAGGCGGCGGGGCGTTCGCCTGGTTTCTGCTGGACCTGGGGGCCGCCTACCCCGTCTCGGAGGTGCTGCTGGTGGCTCAGCCCAACACCAATGTCGTCCACTACTTCAGGGACATCGAGGTGAGGGTCGGCAGCGTGCAGATGTCAGGGGACTTCACGACGTACCAGCTGCTGGGGACCTTCACGGGCATCGCGGACCCGGAGCAGACCATCGTACTGCGCCCCGCCGCGCCCATCACAGGCCGCTACGTCTCCATACAGCGGACCACGGACAACTATCTTCAGATCGCCCACCTCGAAATACGCTGAGTCACGACAGCGGAGACGTTTAGGCCCCCAATAAGTCGAGACACAACGTGGTGGAAGTGTTGTGAAGGCATCCTGCTGTAAGTGTCTGCAGTGCACAGGCGGCGATAACTTGAATCACTGAAAAGACACAATAGCGAGTATATGCCTCATCCCCTTCACCACGGCCACTGACGAACAAACAATAAATCACTTCAGTAAGTTATCATCCGTCTGTACCATTCTACGCACGCCATGAAACCGCCGAGAGTACGTAGAGGCAACTTCCATTATTCACTTCAGTCACCGGTCTGTATCATTTGAACCCGACAACTAGTTAATATATTCCATTATTCACTTCAGTCACCGGTCTGTATCATTTGAACCCGACAACTAGTTATTATAGATCACTTCGATCATCCTTTAGGAGTTCCTTTTTATGAAGTGAACCTTTCTTGTGTACCCTGAAGCTGTGAATTAAACATATGAATAAGGTGTATAAATGTTTATGTCCACCATCTACGTGCAGGCATTCGTCTACGCTTATTAGACGTGTGTGTGTGTGTGTGTGTGTAGTTGTGAGTTACCTGAAAGCTTGTTTAGGTATAGGCCTGACATATCCTGTTTTGGGGGCACGGAAGCACAGTGTCGAATTGAAGTATAGAAATAATATGCAAAAGACAGTATTGGCCATCAGTTCACAACGGGGACCCTTTACTCTTTGTTTACCAACTTTTTACAGTTTCGGCGTTGCCCACCGCGGCACCGTGTGTGAGTAGAGCGCTTACGTTAAGACCAGAAGTCGAAGTAACCACACCATCAAAAATAATACCATCGATCACCAAACTATATTATACTAGAGGTGCTAGAGAGGAAATGCAGCCATGAACGAAATATTCAGGAGGCGAAACTTCTCACGTTGCCTTTCTCCAGTACGGGGCTCTGCACGAGGTAGATGCGGACCCCCGTACATTCGGCATTCAGTGGTCATAGGCTATATATCATAAACAGACGCAAACCCTAAAACCTACGAACAATGGGTAAATATTTTTTTTTCCCCGACCAACTGGTACCGTGTTTGGACACATGGCACCAAAAAGTAAATAGAATTCCGAAATCCCGAAAAAAAAAGGAACAGAGGTCACTAGGAAAAGTACCTCCGGGTGTCCGCGCAAGGCCCGCGTGTGGCGCTGCGTGTTTTTATTTTATTTTTATTTTTACAGTAAAGGAAGCAGCTGAAGGAAAAACAAACAAACAAACTGCTAATCACTGCTCCTATAAAGAATGTATAAATGAGTGGCCAACGGAGAGGTCTTGATTTTCCCCAGCTCTTGAAAGAAGTCAAGTCGTGGGCAGAAGGAAATACAGACGAAAGAAGGCTGTTCCAGAGTTTACTATAGTGAAAGGGATGAAAGAATGAAGATACTGGTTAACTCTTGCATAAGGGATTAGGATAGTATAGGGATGAGCTAGAGTAGAAAGTCGAGTGCAGCGGTGCCGCGGGAGGGGAGGAGGCATGCAGTTCACAAGTTCAGAAGAGAAGTCAGCTTGAAAATATCGATAGAAGGAAGAAAGAGAAGCAACATTGTGGAGGAATATAAGAAGCAAAAGACACAGTAAGAGGAGGGGAGTTATTGACGCAAAGAGCATTTGACTGCACTCTGTCCAAGAGAGCCGTGTGTTTGTGGAACCCCACACACCGTAGATGCATACTCCATACGAGGGCGGACAAGGCCCTTGTATATAGACAGCATCTGTGAAGGGAATAAAAACTGGTGGAGACGATATGGAACGCCTAACCTCGGGGAAGCTGAGTTAGTAGGAGAGGAGATATAAGGTTTTCAGTTGAGATTTTGAGTTAAGGATAGACAGAAAATGTTTATTGTAGAAGAAGGTGACAACTGAGTGTTATCGATGAATAGCGGATTGGTGTATAGCCAATATCGTCTATTCTGAACCTTCGTAATGTTTGATTACAGGCGAAAAGACTGCTTGTGACTGCTTGTGTGACCAGCTAGTAATATGAATCTGAGTTCACTGCTAAGGCACAAGTTTATGGGGCGTGTATTGACATCTACTGCTGCTGCTGCTGCTGCTGCTAGTCTTGTGGTGGCGGTGGAGAAGATGAAGGTGACGAAGGCGAAGAAGAAGTGGTATTATTATTATTATTATTATTATTATTATTATTATTATTATTATTAGTAGTAGTAGTAGTAGTAGTAGTAGTAGTAGTAGTAGTAGTAGTGGTAATAGTAGTAGTAGTAGTAGTAGTAGTAGTAGTAGTAGTAGAATATTAATATTAATAATAATAATAATAATAATAATAATAATAATAATAATAATAATAATAATAATAATAATAATAATAATAATAATGATAATGAAATATAATGATAGTGACGATGATAAAGATGGTAGTTTGGGCAGCGTTTTTTTTATAGTCAAGGAAGCAGTTCAAGGGGGGAAAAAAAGCCCGCTATTCATTGCTCCAATTTAAAGAAGTGCAGAGGAGTTGCCTAAAAAGAGGTCAATTTCGGGAGGAAAAGTGTCTGGATACTCCTCTCTTGAAGGAGGTCAAGCAAAGCAAATAAACATACGTACTAAATAGTACGGTTATTTACTATAGATACGAGGGCCTGGACAGATGATAGCTTGTAATTTACGTGGTGGTGTATTTTAGATGAGCGGCTTGCTGTTGCGCGTGACATATGGATATCATTCTTGGCGTTGTCTCACGCCCCTCGCTACACTCAGTACATTTCAAGGTCCAGCCAGAGAAGCCGCCGCTGCCGCCGCTGGTGCCTGCGTTGCTGCCACACTCCTGCCGGGCCCACACGTCACCGCTGTCCTTCAGGCCCTTACAGCTCGCCACCACAATCTGCCTCACAGTTCAGTGAGAGGCTCCATCGAAGAAGTCACTTACCACCTTGGTCATGCAGCCGCTGGCAACAGTGCTGTGGACGTGCTTGGTGAGCGGGCTGTGGTGGGTCGTCGCCGCCGCCGCCGGTGAGGGGGTGGAGGACGCCGTGCTGTGGAGGGGCGTCTCGGTGGAGTCGTCGTGGCTCAAAACAACCGTCACCCAGACGCCGAGGAACCTGAGCCTCATCCCCTGCGGCGCGGCGTGCATGAGGCAAGACTGGTGCAGTCTGTGGTGCCACGAGGCGCCCCGCGGGTGCCTGCTCACCTCTCTCACCGCCTCGGCCTCCTACACACCCGCACAGCCGGTCGGCGCCCTCTCCTGCTACACCAGCCGCCCACCGGACCTCGCCGTGGCCGCCGCCATCACCTCCTCGCCGCAGTATCATGTAGACAAGAAGCTAAGGGAGAACTTAGTGGACGGCATCTACGGTGGCGACATTGGGGACTGTGCAATTGTGGTCACAGGCGACGGGGCGTTCGCCTGGTTTCTGCTGGACCTGGGGGCCGCCTACCCCGTCTCGGAGGTGCTGCTGGTGGCTCAGCCCAACACCAATGTCGTCTACTACTTTAGAGACATCGAGGTGAGGGTCGGCAGCGTGCAGATGTCAGGGGACTTCACGACGTACCAGCTGCTGGGGACCTTCACGGGCATCGCGGACCCGGAGCAGACCATCGTGCTGCGCCCCCCCGCGCCCATCACAGGCCGGTACGTCTCCATACAGCGGACCACGGACAACCATCTTCAGATCGCCCACCTTGAGATACGCTGAGGCCCTGCAGTGTGCAGCCCCCGGCAGCAGCACGGGCCGCTGTGCCCCGTGCACACTGACAGGGTAGAGTGCGGCACGTGGCAGCACACCAGCTATATCACAGTGACTGTGTCTTGTTCCTTCTCAGTGCCTTCACAGGAACACAACGCGGTGCGGCCTTGTCTTGTCAGGACACCTCTTTACACAAATCTGACACTCCGTTCGGACGCACTAACTTTCTTCTGTGCGGAAGAAGCAATTAGCATTTTTTTCTCATTATTGTAACACTGAGCTGCTTCCTTTACTGTAAGAATTATTTTTTTGTACTAACACGCATAGGCTACACACACAAAAAAAAACACCCACACCCACACTTTCTTCCTATATTTTAACAAACGTGATAAAACTTGGTTTATTAATTAATCACAGCTAAGAATCACTGTTTGGTGTGGGGCATCACCGCCATTTCCGGTGTTTCTCGCAGTGACCGTCTACTGTTTTTACGGAGCACGAGTGTTTGCGTTACCTATTTCCGTGCACACCTTTCTCCTCTATACTCTGTGACCTGTCTTGCGGCGCGACGCGTGGCTGTGTTGATACACTTTGTCTGTCCGTGTCTGTGCACGGCAAGGGAACGGATGGCCTATAATAGCACTGTGTTGTTCCTGTATTGTGTGACCTGTCTTGCGGCGCGACGCGTGGCTGTGTTGATGCACTTTGTCTGTCCGTGTCTGTGTACGGCAAGGGAACGGATGGCCTATAATAGCACTGTGTTGTTCCTGTATTGAGTGTAGTGTCTTGCGGCGCAACACGTGGCTGTGTTGATACACTTTGTCTGTCCGTGTCTGTGTACGGCAAGAGCACTGTGTTGTTGTGACCTGTCTTGCGGCGCAACACGTGGCTGTGTTGATACACTTTGTCTGTCCGTGTCTGTGTACGGCAAGGGAACGGATGGCCTATAATAACACTGTGTTGTTCCTGTATTGAGTGTAGTGTCTTGCGGCGCAACACGTGGTTGTGTTGCTCCACCATCAGTCTGTACGTCCCTGTGCACGGAAAGGGAACGGATAGCCTGGCATTGTGTTGTTATTGTATGACCTGCCTTGCGGCGCAACACGTGGCTGTGTTGCTCCACCATCAGTCTGTACGTCCCTGTGCACGGGAAGGGATCGGATAGCCTGGCGTTGTGTTGTTATTCACTTTAAACATTTTTTTTTTTTTACAACAAAGGAGACAGCTCAAGGGCACAAAAAAAGGAAACAATAATAAAAAAAGCCCGCTACTCGCTGCTCCTAAAAAAGAATCAAAAGAGGTGGCCGAAAGAGAGGTCAATTTCGGGAGGAGAGGTGTCCTGATACCCTTCTCTTGAAAGAGTTCAAGTCGTAGGCAGGAGGAAATACAGATGAAGGAAGATTGTTCCAGAGTTTACCAGCGTGAGGGATGAAAGAGTGAAGATGCTGGTTAACTCTTGCATAAGGGGTTTGGACAGTATAGGGATGAGCATGAGTAGAAAGTCGTGTGCAGCGGGGCCGCGGGAAGGGGGGAGGCATGCAGTTAGCAAGTTCAGAAGAGCAGTCAGCGTGGAAATATCGATAGAAGATAGAAAGAGGCAACATCGCGACGGAATTTAAGAGGTAGAAGACTATCAGTAGGAGGAGGAGAGCTGATGAGACAAAGAGCCTTAGACTCCACTCTCTCCAGAAGAGCTGTGTGAGTGGAGCCCCCCCACACGTGAGATGCATACTCCATACGAGGGCGGACGGCAGGAAGCTGATTTAGCGAGAGAGGAGATGTGAAGATTCCAGTTGATATTTTGAGTTAAGGATAGACCGAGGATGTATAGTGTTGAAGATGGTGATAGCTGAGTGTTGTCGAAGAATAGGGGATAGGTGTTTGGAAGATTGTGTCGAGTGGATAGGTGGAGAAATTGAGTTTTTGAGGCATTGAAGGACACAAGGTTCCTTCTGCCCCAATTAGTAATAAGGGTTGCTATATAGATCTTTCCTGCAGCATTTCCCTGAAGTTCTCTAAGCACGGGAAGGGAACGGATAGCCTAGCATTGTGTTGTTATTCGCTTTAATCAATGGTAATAATTTAAGGGTTGTTATAGAGATGTTTCCTGCAGCACTTCCCTGACCATCCCTGTGCACGGGAAGGGAATGGGTAGCCTATGATAGCACTGTGTTGTTCTTCACTGTAAACGTCAATGGATATAAAGGTTTCTAGATGTTTCCTGCAGCACTTCCCTGGCCATCGCTGAGCACGGGAAGGGATCGGATAGCCTGGCACCGTGCTGTTCACCGCAAGCCCCAGTGCAAATAAAGGTTACTAGATGTTTCCTGCAGCTTTTCACTTACCGAGGTTGACAGACTAGACTCAACTTTTAATTATTCCATGAATATTTTACTGAGATTAACGCACGAAAGTGTGCGATCCAGGAACACTTGTTTCCAGTGTGACTCCTGTGGTCCCTGTTTGCTGTCTTCAAGGCGTCTTGGTGTGTCCGCGGCGATACAAGGTGTTTTCTAGCACCAAAATATCGCTATTAAGAAAAGTCTCCCGCTCACGACCGTATAACCAGCTTATAGATAAAATGCGATATAAGTGAAACCTTGAATGATTTATGAGATGTCGCATCTTCCCTCAGAGCGGCGCGCGCCTGGACGTGGGCGCCCTGGCCGCTGCCTGCCGGCGCTGGCGTGAGGGCAGCGCCAGGCACACCAGATACAAGCTTGTACTCTTATGTCACATGATGGACGCCTTATTCCCTTTGGTCATTGAAGAAGAGACTCCGAAGCGAAGCCAAGTGTGTGAGCGTTGGTTATGGTTTCATTGGTTTGTGTTGATGCCCCGGCCATTGGTCTTCTTCTTTTGACCTGCATCGCTTTGTATCGATTCATAGGTTCTCCTCCTCTTGGTCATCTCCTCTCCTCCTTCACACACTTTGCTTCTCAATGGCGTTACACTATTTATCTTTCATCTCCATAATACGCTATTCCTGAGTAATGTGAACGTGTCCGGCCGTGTCCGTAGAGTTTACCGCGTCGCTGCCTGAGTAACTCTCCACCCGTAGGAGTGTTTGTCTCGTGGTGTTGAAAAGTTGGTGGCAGTCTGGTGCAAACCTTGCTGAACGCCTTCTGCTGAACTGTCTGCTAAAAAATAATGTGGCAGCAGATGTTCCGAGGCTATGTATAGTTGAACTAAATGTTAACATTTTGTGTATAAACTCGTGTTTTGTTATGTAGGCTCGCTGAAGCTGCTGGTAACTTTGCGTTTGCTAATGCTATTACTACTATTACCACTACTACTTTCACTACTACAACTACTACTACTACTACTACAACTATTATCACTGCTTATTTTACTACTGCTACTATTTCTACAACTACTACTACTACTACTACTAGGACTACTACTTTTCTTTTTTCAATATATCCTATAGCGCCGGTAGGCTTTCTTCAGGAGCCTGATGGTAATGCAGATAATTTACCATTTTGATTTCGTTATTTCACTTCATGCAAATAATGGCCACTGGGAAGCTCACGTGCCCTGAGCTGTCTCCACGAATAAGCATATATACAACAACAACAAATAAACCATTGGTGTTTTACGGTACCTTCCTTCCTGACTGACTGACGTGGTACGTGGCCATTACAATACGGCGCGGTCCATTTATGAGTGAGACAGCCGAGCTTTGCTGTCTCTGCCCCTCACCCCCGGCCCTCACACACGCCAGGGTCCAGCTAGAGTAGACACCGCTCTTGCTGGTTCTGGACCTGCTGTGTCTGTGTTGTGGCCACTCTCCCGCCGGACCATGCCCTACCGCTGGCCCACGCTGTTCTGTGCCCCCACAGTACGCACCCAACAGCGGGTCATCTCCTTGGCTGTAGAGCCGCGGACGGCAGAGCAGAGAGCGTGTGTCCGCCGTCGATGCCGCCGGTGAAGGCGGATAGGACACCCAGCTGTGGAGACACGTCTTGGTGGAGCCGCCGTGACTCAAAACAACCGTCAGAGAGAGAGAGAGAGAGAGAGAGAGAGAGAGAGAGAGAGAGAGAGAGAGAGAGAGAGAGAGAGAGAGAGAGAGAGAGAGAGAGTAATGATCATATCATAATCATCATATCATACGACCTTCAACTCTGCGTTGGGACGACTTTCTTAGTACGTTACGTTGCACAGGCCACGTACAACTGCCTCCCCCCCCCCCCCTCAAAAAAAAAAAAAAAAAATCGCCCTCGTTAGCAGCGGCTGCCACAAGTTGTCTCTTCCAATCATTAAGCACCAGCACTGACTTTTTGCCTCCGTGCGTGTGAGTTTCTAGCTGGATGAAGTATTAAGGTGACTTTTGGAATGTTTGGCAATCATGATAGCCGCAGCACGTACCGCTCGCTGCAAGCGATGGTATATAGCGGCGGCCACCCCAGACAGAATGTGTATAGCACATTCTGTCTGGAGTGACCGCCGCTGCTGGTGGTGGAGCCGCCCCATACTGCGTCTGTGCCTTTTTCTGAGGAGCGTTGGCCACACCAGTGACGTCACTACCACGGCCATGCAGCCCTGGGCGGCACTGCGGGCGTGGGCGGCAGGGCTGTGGGCGTGCGCGCAGAACGTACTGCTGCTGGCTGTCGCCGCTGAGGGCGTGGAGGACGCCGCGCTGTGGAGACACATCTCGGTGGAGTCGTCGTGGCTCAAAACAACAGTCACCCAGACGCCGAGGAACCTGAGCCTCATCCCCTGCGGCGCGGCGTGTATGAGGCAAGACTGGTGCCGTCTGTGGTGCCACGAGGAGCCCCGCGGGTGCCTGCTCACCTCCCTCACCGCCTCGGCCTCCTACACACCCGCACAGCCGGTCGGCGCCCTCTCCTGCTACACCAGCCGCCCACCAGACCTTGCCGTGGGCGCCAGTATCACCTCCTCGCCTCATTATTATCCGGATATTAAGCAAAGAGAAAACTTGGTGGACGGCATCTACAGCAACGATATATTAGATTGTGCAGCTGTGACCCCAGGCACCGGGGCGGCCGCCTGGTTCCTGGTGAACTTGGGGGCCGTTGTTTCGGTGTCTGAGGTGGTGATGGTGGCTCAGCCGAACGACTACGCCCAAATATACTTGAGGGACGTCGAGGTGAGGGTCGGCGACGTACAGATGGCAGGAGACTTCACGACATACAAGCTGCTGGGGACCTTCCCGGGCCCTGCCACGGCTTATCAAACCATCGTGCTGCGCCCCGCCGTGTCCATCACAGGCCGCTACGTCTCCATACAACGGACCACGACCGAAAACCTGCAGATCGCCTACATCGAGATACGCTGAGGCCCTGCAGCCCCCTGGCGGCAGCACGGGTCGTTGTCTCCCGTGCACACTGGCAAGGAATCAGCCACAGCACAGTGATAGTGTTGTCTTCACGAAACTAACACGTCGCCGCAACACACCATCGCTTTCACAGCAGTACAGCATAGTTCGGTCTTGTCATACACAGTAACACACTAACACCTGTCAACACAACTATGTCATGCCTATTTCATGTGGGTCCATCATGTGCAGTGTGTCCGCAGGGTCTACGGCGGCTCGGAAATGCCGTTTTTTGTGTTTCTGTGCAGCTGTTCACACAAGGATCGATCTCTGCGTCACTGGCGACTTTAGCTCAGAAATACTTCTTGCGGTACCCAACCGAGGGACACTGGTTCGATTCCCGGAGTGGAGACGGATGAACATTTTCCTTAGTCCGTGCCTCCTGTCCTCCCAGCAGTGGACGGGTAGTCGGCATACAGCCGGGTGTTGTGTCCCGCCTCCCGGGTGTGTGTGGGTGCGATATTGTTTCAGCCGCACCCAGAGGGCTCCATGCTCCTTCGGGGAGGATACCCCCCGGTTGGGGATCGCGAGTCAGAGCGTGATCAGACCATAGGGAAAGACACAAAAATTTCCTCGTCATACTCACAAACATGAAAAAAAAGAAATTAGGGGTTACTTATCAATCACAGCAAGGAATAAATATTTGGTGTTGGGCGTCACTGTCAATTTTGGAGTTCGTTGCGTGCAGTGACTGTCTATCGTTTTTACGGAGCACGAGTTTTTGCCTTATCTTCTGTGCATATTTTCCTCCTTCATATTGTGTGAACTGTCTTGCGTCTCAACATGTGGCTACACCTTCAGTCTGTCCATCATTCATCACGGGAAGGGAATGGATAGCCTGACGTTGTGTTGTTCTTCACCATAAACACCAATGGAAATAAAGATTAATAGATGTTCCCTGCAGCATTTCCCTGTCCACCTCTGTGTACTGGAAGGGAACGGATAGTCTAGCATTGTATTCTTCACCGTAAGCCCCAGTGGAATCAAGGTTACTAGACGTTTCCTGAAGCATTTTACTTCCAAAGGCTAACTGACTAAGCCTCACTCTATATTATTCATCTATTTATGGCTTACCAAGACCAACGCATGGATGGGTGCAGTCTGTGAACACTTCATTTCAGCGTGACTGTGGTGCCTGCCTGCTGTGTTCGAGGCGTCGTGGGACAAATAGGTTCAGGAATATGGAAGATTACGTTGGGTATTATGTTTGCGCTGGGCGGGTTGAGAAGGAGCTTGAGAGTACTATAACACACACACACACACACACACACACACACACACACACACAGTTCACGTGCCGCCCTTCCTTCAGTATCACACAATGCTAGAATCGCAGCTGCTGGAGTCAAGGTGTTCCCGACGTGGGATTAGAATAATACTGACCCACAGAAGGAAATGATTGACATGGTGAGCTTTTGTGTTGCAGCCGTTCCCAGCAGGGTCAGTTTTTCTCGTTCCTGCCCCAATACTACCCTTTGTTTACTCGTAAGTGAGTTTTGATCAAATCTGAGACGCTCTACATAAAAGACTGTACTGTACATGCTTCTTCATTATAAGTAAGACAATGGTCAATATATAATGAAGATTATACAGAGGAAGTGTGAGGGATCGAGGTGGGTGTGGAATTTTTCATCTCAGCTTGTATTGAATAAAGACAAGGAAATGCTGGAGTTTTTCTATCAAAACCTGTACACACAATGTTTAGTGTATATACTGCATCAGTTGAAGAACGAAAAACATGATTTGTGGAAGAAATAAGACAGACAAGCTCATTTACATCGTCGGTCTGGGGGCGAGAAATCAGGGTTTTGGGTGCACTTAGCTGGCTCCGCCCGCCGGCTAAGCTCCGTCCCCAAGCTTCACCTCACAGTGAAACATGGAAACATGGAAATGCAGGCAACAGAAAGCCTATTGCCTCATTACGAGGTTGTCCGCTTTGGTGATTTAATCTGCTTGACAGCCTGGGGAGCAGATGAAAGCACCTCGACATTGAGGAGCAGATGAAAGCACCTCGATATTGAGGAGCAGATGAAGTGACGGTCGATTCTATATTTGAAGGAGTTGATAGTATTCGCATTTACTACTCCTGAAGAAAGATTGTTCCAGTGACGGATGACTCGGTTTGAAAAGAAACTCCTTCCGATGTTTGTGTTACATCGACTAGACTGAATGGGTAAACCGTTATTTCTAGTTCTTGAGTTGGTTTGCAATTCAAAGAAATTGGAGTAATCGACGTTATTGAATTTTTTCAGATACTTGAGCGACCCGGTGAGGGCCTCTCCATTAGTCTCCCTGCAAGGTGAGTCACACACGCTCCCGTGCTGCAGGTTTGTGCAGTGTCTGCCTCAGCTCACCTATACTATGGGAAAAGTCTCCCGCACACAACAGTATAACCAAATTATAAATAAAATGTGATAAAAGTGAGACTTTGAGTGATTTATGATAGAATGCCGCATCCTCCCTCAGAGCGGCGCGTGCCTGGACGTGGGCGCCCTGGCCGCTGGCGTGAGGGCAGCGCCAGGCACAACAGATACACAAACTTGTACTACTCCAAACGTGCCACATGAAATACAAGTTAATGTTTTATTCCTGGGGAAGCGACGCAGCAGCGAAGCTAAGCGTATGAGCATGGCTATTATTCCTGATGTTTATGGCTGCTTCAATCAGCGCATGCAAGCAGTGCCCTCGGCACTCGCCCTCAGCCTGGGCCAAGATGATGGCAGGAAGTATGTCGCACACACACACACACACACACACACACACACACACACACACACACACACACACACACTTGTCAGTAGTTGGTCGCCAAGCCGCGACGTCACAGACTAACACCTGATTGGCTGGCTGTTTGCCGCATCAAAACAGACCTTTAGCACGATCACACGATCCAGAACACACAGACGAGATAACCAACTACAGTCTCCAGTCTCCTCCCTGGACATTGTCACTTCCCTTTGTGCCGCCTGGCAAGCCGGGTTGCTGCCAAGACAGTACTGCCGCCTGTCCTGCAGCGACACTCCTGCCGGGTGCTGGCCACTCCATTTCCTTGGCCATGCAGCCGGTGGTGGCAGTGCTGTGGGCGTGCATGGCGGGCGTGGTGATACGAGGCGTCGTCAACGTTGAGGGCGTGGAGGACGCCGCGCTGTGGAGACACATCTTGGTGGAGTCGTCGTGGCTCAAAACAACCGTCACCCAGACGCCGCGGAACCTGAGCCTCATCCCCTGCGGCGCGGCGTGCATGAGGCAAGACTGGTGCCGTCTGTGGTGCCACGGGGCGCCCCGCGGGTGCCTGCTCACCTCCCTCACCGCCTCGGCCTCCTACAAGCCCGCACAGCCGGTCGGCGCCCTCTCCTGCTACACCAGCCGCCTTCCGGACCTCGCCGTGGGCGCCGCCATCACCTCCTCGCCGCACTCTTATGTAGACACAAGGCATAAGGAGAATCTGGTGGACGGCATCTACAGTGACGAGATGGACGACTGTGCAAGAGTAGACGCAGGCAACGGGGGGAACGGCTGGTTCCTGCTAGACTTAGGGGCTGCTGTTCCTGTGTCTGAGGTGTTGCTCATTGCCCAGCCAAACATTTTCGCTTCTGGATACTTCAGGGATATCGAGGTGAGGGTCGGCGACGTGCAGATGGCAGGAGACTTCACGACATACCAGCTGCTGGGGACCTTTCCGGGCCCTGCCGTGCCGGGCCAGACCATCGTGCTGCGCCCCGCCGAGCCCATCACAGGCCGCTACGTCTCCATACAGCGGACCACAATCGACGTCCTGCAGATCGCCCACCTTGAGATACGCTGAGGCCCTGCAGTGTGCAGCCTCCGACGGCAGTCACGGCCCGCTGTGCACCGTGCACACTGGCACGGCAGAGTGCGGCACGTGGCACCACACCAGCTATATCACAGTGACTGTGTCTTGTGCCTTCTCAGTGTCTTCACAGGAACACAACGCGGTGCGGCCTTGTCTCGTCAGGACACCTCTTTACACAAATCTGACACTCGGTCGGACGCACTAACTTTCTTCTGTGCGGAAGAAGCGATTAGCTTATTTTTGTAACACTGAGCTGCTTCCTTTACTGTAAGAACTATCTTTGTACTAACACATACACCCCCACACACACTTTCTTGACATATTCTAACAAACGCGAAAAAAAAGTTTCATTTATTCATCACAGCTAAGAATCACTGTTTGGTGTGGGGCATCACCGCCATTTCCGGTGTTTCTCGCAGTGACCGTCTACTGTTTTTACGGAGCACGAGTGTTTGAGTTACCTATTTCCGTGCACACCTTTCTCCTCTATACTGTGTGACCTGTCTTGCGGCGCGACGCGTGACTGTGTTGATACACTTTGTCTGTCCGTGTCTGTGTACGGCAAGGGAACGGATGGCCTATAATAGCACTGTGTTGTTCCTGTATTGAGTGTAGTGTCTTGCGGCGCAACACGTGGCTGTGTTGATACACTTTGTCTGTCCGTGTCTGTGCACGGGAAGGGAACGGATGGCCTATAATAGCACGGTGTTGTTCCTGTATTGTGTGAACTGCCCTGCATGGCAACACGTGGCTGTGTTGATACACTTTCAGTCTGCTCATGTTCGGGAAGGGAACGGATAGCCTGGCACCATGTTGGTCACCGCAAGCCCCAGTGGAAATAAAGGTTACTAGATGTTTTATGTAGCTTTTCACTTCCCAAGGCTGACACACTAGACTCAACTTTTATTTGTTCCATGAGTATTTTTCTGAGATTAACGCAGGAAAGTGTGCTCCTTACAGCGTGTCTCTTGTGGTCCCTGTTTGCTGTGTTCAAGGCGTCTTGGTGTGTCTGCAACATACTTAATGCCGACGCTTGCCATGGGCCAGATGTGCTCGGGAATATGGAAGACAACGTTGAGTGGGACTTGTGTGCTGGGATGGCTGAGAAGGGACTTGAGGGTGCTTTGATGTGAGGTCGGTTTTTGACAGCTCTCCTCCACCGGGCGCGGTCGTACACGTCGTCTCCTGACAGTTGTTCTTCTATCAAGTCCTCCCTTACGCTGTACAATCATCTCCGCTTTGGCCCTCCTCCTGCCCTGCACCTCCGTCCCCATCACTCTTCTCCCCACGTGTCTCTCCCCTTCTCTTTCCTGCGTCTTCTTCGATATCTCCACCTCCTTCGCAGTTCATCTTGTTATTTCATTCCTGATTTTGTCCATTTTTGTTACACCACACGTCCACCTAAGCATTTACATTTCAGCTTCATCACACTCTTTCTCCTGCATTTTCTTCAGCGGCCACGTTTCAGCGCCTTACATCACTGCTGGTCTGACCTCTATCTTGTACACTCTTCCCTTAACCTTCACGTTGATTCCACGATCGCACAACACCCCGGACATCTCTTTCCAGTTGTTACACCCTCCCTCCCCTCTGTGTGTTATCTCTTCATCCAGATTTCCGTCCTCACACACTGTCGAACCAAGGTATTTAAGCTAACCCACTCTCCTCAATCTCGTCCCTTGCCACTGGGGGAGCAATCCAGTCCAAGGCAGTGCCGGTCCCAAGCCCATGCAGGGAAATGAGGAGGGCTGGCGTCAGGAAGGGCATCCGACTGTAAAACACAAGCCAATAACAACATGACAGCACACACACACACACACACACACACACACACACACTCACAGTTCACGTGCCGCCCTTCCTTCAGTATCAGACACCGCCAGATTCGCAGCTGCAGGAGTCAAGGGTCGGTATTATAAGACAGTTTCGCTTCTCACATCAGCTGTTTCTAAAGGTCAAAGAGGGGATCAATCGGGTTCTAATGAGTGTTTCTTTAGGTTCATGGTACAGTAGAAGGGTCAAACTACCACCAGGGTCATAAAACTGCTTCTGGAAATGCCCAAAACTCCTACGAAAGCCTTGTCAAATATGTGTACTTGGATGACGAAATGTTTAGTAATACGGCAAGGGTGTTCCCGACGTAGGATTAAGAAAATACTGACCCACAGAAGGGAATGATTGACATGGTGAGCTTTTGTGTTGCAGAAATGTGCTGCAGCCGTTCCCAGAAGGGTCAGGATAACTCTTGCGGCGCAACACGTGGCTGTGTTGATACACTTTGTCTGTCCGTGTCTGTGCACGGGAAGGGAACGGATGGCCTATAATAGCACTGTGTTGTTCCTGTATTGTGTGAACTGTCTTGCGGCGCAACAGGTGGCTGTGTTGATACACTTTCAGTGTGCTCATGCACGGGAAGGGAACGGATAGCCTAGCACAGTGCTGTTATTCGCTTTAATCAGTGGCAATAAGGGTCGCTATATAAATGTTTCCTGCAGCACTTCCCTGAAGTTCTCCGAGCACGGGAAGGGATGGGATATTCTAGCACTGTGTTGTTCTTCACTGTAAACACCAATGGATATAAAGGTGTCTAGATGTTTCCTGCAGCACTTCCCTGGCAATCGCTGAGCACGGGAAGGGATCGGACAGCCTGGCACCGTGCTGTTCACCGCAAGCCCCAGTGGAACACCGCATTTACGACGAGGTAGCGATCATCCCAACAGTACCTGTATGGCGCAGGCTTTACGACCTTTAACTCTAAGTTGGGATGACTTTCTTCGCGAGTTGCGATACGTTGCACAAGACAAATACAAATGCGCCAAAAAATCTTTCGCCTTCGTTAGTAGCAGGGTTCGACCTGGAAGAAGCCGCGGCTTCCACAAGCCGTCTCTTCCAGGAATCACTAACTTTGACTTTTTGTCTCCGTGCGTGTGGGTATCTAGCACGGATGAAATATTTAGGAGACTTTTGGAATCCTTGGCGATCACGAAGCGCAGCACGTGTCACTCGCAGCAAGCGATCGTATACCACGTATAATAATACATTCTGTTTATAGTAGCCGCCGCTGCCGGTGCTGGCGCCGGCCCATACTGCGTCAGTGAGTCCTTCTGGGGAGCGTCGCCCACGCCGTGAGCGCCAATATCACATCCTCGCCTCATTACCATCAGGATATTAAGCACAGAAAGAACTTGGTGGATGGCATCTACAGTAGTGATGTATTAGATGGTGCAGTTGTGACCCCAGGCAAAGGGCGACCGCCTGGTTCCTGGTGGACTTGGGGGCCGCTGTTCCCGATTCTGAGGTGGTGATGGTGGCTCAGCCGAACGACAGTGCCGATAAACACTTCAAATATGTCGAGGTGAGGGTCGGTGACGTGCACAAACACACACACACACACACACACACACACACACACACACACACACACCAGTGCTGGGTCCAAGTGCATGTACTTGTACTTGTACTTAGTTCAGCTTTACACGTACTTGTATTTGTACTTGGGATATAAAAATTCAATTGTACTTGTACTTAAACCCAAAGTACTTGAAAAATAACAAGTACATTAAAGTACAAACAAGTACATTATATTTAATCTAAAGTTATATATTGTATATAGATTCTATAGTGAACATTGTGATGATACTATTGGGTAAATACGTACTTTGAGTGTTATTATGATATTGTAGTGTAATATTATTTTGTCTCACTAATGTGTATATACCAAAACTACTAACTTTCGTGCTTTACGAATCTGCGACAGGAACATTTTTTATCACATAAAGTATTTGTACTTAAGTACAATGACATGTACTTGGACTTGGACTTAAGTACAGTAGTACTGTCGCCTGTACTTGGACCCAACCCTGACACACACACTCCGTAGACCAGTAGTAAGCGCGCTCGCCTCACAACCGAAAGATCCCGGGTTCGATTCTCGGGTGGGGTTTGGCTGGATGGACCCGTGCCTCCTGTCCACTCAGCAGTGAGTGGGTACCGGCTATCAGTCAGGAGTTGCGTCCCGCCTCCCGGGTGTGTGTGGGTGTGAAGTTTCAACCGTACCCGGGGATCCATCACACGTTAGCTCTGATCTCTATAGCGGAGGGTACACTGGCTGGTGATCGCGATCGCGGTATTTTTCTTATTCCAATTCATAACTAACTCATCTATTCTTCCCTTATTTTTCCATATTTTTCTTTTTACTTTTTTTCATTAACTCCTATGCTCGTCTTTTTGGTACTTTTCTTTATTCCAGTCTATAACTAACTAATGTATTCTTCGTAGCTTATTTTCTAGTTATTTCTTTTCATTATCTTCAATACTCGTCTTTTTAGTACTTTTCTTATTTTTCAGGTTTTTCTTTTCATTAACTTCTATGCCAGTCTTTTTGGTACTTTTCTTATTCCATTTTATAACTAAGTCATCTATTCTTCGTTATAGATTGCTATAAGAACAGCACCAAAAAGACAAGCATATAAGTTAATAAAAAGAGATGACTAGAAAATATAAGGAACGATGAATAGATTAGTTAATTATAAATGGAATAAGAAAAGTACAAAAAAAACAGGCAGAGTAATAATAAAAAGAAATACCTAGAAAAATAAGGAAGGAATAGATTAGTTACTTATAAGTTGGAATAAGAAAAGAACCAAAAAAGACAAGCATATAAAATAATAAAAAGAAGTAAATTGATAAAAATAAGGAGCAAAAAATAGATTAATTATTTATAGATTGGAATAAGCAAAGAACCAAAAAAGACAAGCATAGAAGTTGATAAAAGAAATACCTCGAAAATAAGGAACGGGGAATATATTACTTACTTATAAATTGGAATAAAAAAAAGCATTAAAAAAAAAACAAGCATATAAGGTAATGAAAAGAAATAACTAGAAAAAGTAGGGAACGAAGGATAGTTTAGTTAGTTATAAATTGTAATAAAAAAGCACTAAAAAAGACAAGCATACACGTTAATGAAAAGAAATAACTAGAAAAATAAGGAACGAAGGATAAATTAGTTAGTTATAGATTGGAATAAGAAAAGACCAAAAAAAGGCAAGTATACAAGTTAATAAAAAGAAATAACTAGAAAAATATAAGGAAAGAAAAATAGATTAGTTACTTATAGATTGTAATAAGAAAAGTACCAAAAAAGACGAGCATAGAAGTTAATAAAAAGAAATACCTGGAAATATAAGGAAAGAAGAATAGATTAGTTAGTTACAAATTGGAATAAGAAAAGCACTAAAAAAGACAGGGATAGAAGTTAATGGAAAGAAATAAGAAGAAAAAAAGGAACGCAGAATAGATAAGTTAGTTATAGATTGGAATAAGAAAAACACAAAAAAGCCAAGCGATGAAGTTAATGAAATGAAATAACTAAAAAAAATAAGGAACGAAGAATAGATTAGTTACTTATTTATTGGAATAAGAAAAGTACCAAAAAGACGAGCATAGAAGTTAAAAGAAATAACTAGAAAAATAAGGAATGAAGAATAGATTAGTTAGTTATAGATTGGAATAAGAACAGCACCAAAAAAGACAGGCATAGAAGTTAATAAAAAGAAATAAGTAGAAAAATAAGG
>NC_066532.1:755191-937691 GCF_024679095.1 Eriocheir sinensis | reverse complement strand
AACGTTCGGCGAGGAAGTGATGGCGGCGCCCACGGCGAGGTCCGGAATGCGGCTGGTGTAGCAGGAGAGGGCACCGCCCGGCTTTGCGGGCGTGTAGGAGGCCGAGGCGATGAGGGAGGTGAACAGGCACTCGCTGGGCAACTCGTGGCACCACAGACGGCACCAGTCTTGCCTCATGCACGCCGCGCCGCAGGGGATGAGACTCAGGTTCCGCGGCGTCTGGGTGACGGTTACTTTGAGCCACGACGACTCCACCGAGATGTGTCTCCACAGCGCGGCGTCCTCCCAACCATAAGCGGCGGCAGCGGCCAGCAGCAGTGCGTTAGGCACCCATGCCCACAGCCCTGTCGCCCACGCCCACAGTGCCGCCCAGGATTGCATGGCCGTGGTAGTGACGTCACTGGCGTGGCCAAGGCTCCTCAGAAGGACTCTCAGACGCAGAGTAGGCCGGCGCCAGCACCAGTAACAGCGGCCACTCTACTAAAACCGTCGCTTGCAGCGAGTGACACGAGCTGCACCAGTTATGATCGCTTTAATATTTCAGCCTTGCTAAAAACGCCCACACGCACGGAACGGATGAAAAATGTCGTAGTGTTCTCTCTCTCTCTCTCTCTCTCTCTCTCTCTCTCTCTCTCTCTCTCCTGACAGTTGTTTTGAGCCACGGTGGCTCCCCCGAGACTCGTCTCCAGGGCGGGGTGACCTTCCCACCCTCAATGGCGGCGGCGGTGACGGCCACACACGCCCACAGCTGGGATGATAACTTATTGCTGATGAGTGCGTACTATTGGGGCACAGAGCCGCGTGGACCCCTCTACTCTAAGTGATTAGAGCCCCTACGCATTGAGCGTAGTGAGCGTACAGGAAGGGCCGGCACTAAGCAGTAGCAGCAGCAGCAGCAGCAGTACTGCCGGATTCATTCCATCAGTTCACTCACGAGCGTAGATGTGGCACATGCACAATGCTACTTCGTGATTGGGTGAAAATCAAGTTTAAATAAATATTCAAGCTGCTTTTTCAGTAATATAAATGAATGTGTATGTATAGAATAAAACACCATGTTACATAAATCCCAAATATGCCGATTTGCATCGCTAACATACCACACCAGCACATGAAAAACAGCATCAAACAACACCTTCAGATCATAATTGAACGAACAATGACCTTAAATACTTATAACCAATCTCATTTCAGGTACATAGGTAAAAGACATCTGGCTCTGTAAGTGTAAATAAAAGGTAGCCTACTACTTCAATTATTCATTGCATATAAATCACAGATAATAATTATTGGAAAAAGCAAGAAATAATGTTGAATGTGATGCAGGGAAGGAACAGTACCAGTTACACGTTTACAGAGAAGTGATATTAGCAGGAACGTTCAGCATTCTCACTTTACATATCTTTGTTTCATGACGAGAGAAAATGCCAATCGTGTGCTTCGATTGGCTTGTGTGCTTGCAAAAAGTTAGCTTCGTGTCTAGTGAGCCAGTCTGTCATGCAGCTCAAAAACATCCAATACACACTCACACATGCACACAGGTAAGTAGATTTAGACAGATACAAACATGGGCATATATATATAATGGAAAGAGAATAGCAACATAGCCTATACATTGTAACAAGCTTAGCATACAAAAGCTTCAACATGAATATGCGAAGGTACGCCTACACGTCTCTTGAATCGCCCCGTCATCTCTGCTCCTCCTAAATTACTGTATTCTACCCCTTACATTCTGAGTCATTGTTGCTTCCCATGCTCTCTTTTATCGATGTTTCTTTATGCCGACTGGTCTTCTGAATTTGCTAGCTGCTCCCTTCCACACCTCCCGCGGTCCCACTCTACAAGATTTTCTATCAAGCTCATCACTGTCGTATCCAACTTCATTTGCAAGAATTAAGCATTATTTTCATTATTTCACCTTTTTCGTTGGTACGCTCTGCAGCAGCCTTCCTTCATTTGTATTTCTCGCTCCATATGACTTTTACTCTTTCAAGAAGGGGCAATTCAGGAGCCCCTCTGATCACAATTTGTAACTTCTTGCCATCCGCACCATTATTCTTCTCTTTGGATTCTTTTTAGGAGCAGCGAGTAGCGGGCTTTTTTTTTATTAATGTTTACTTTTTTGTGCCCTTGAGCTGTCTCCTTTGCTGTAAAAAAAAAAAAAAAAAAATAGCGTTAGGCGACTTTTTTCTCCATTATGCCCCGCTCTTGGCCGGCATCCTTTGCAGTAAATGATGTGATGTATAAACTCTAGACTCGCCGTCACTTGAGAACACAGAAAGCAGAGGGGAATGACAGGGGAGCAAGCTTTAGCAGTCTATTAACTAACTTACCTAATTAAGGTGAGACGGAAAAAGCGATAGTACGTGAAAATACTAAAGGCAATACAGATATGCCAAACAAACAAAAGCCACACATCTTGCCGGTTCAGCAGTACACACGGCCCAGGGTAAAACACGTATAAGAAAACAAAGACGTTTGCCCGGCGGCGGGACACCTTTCTCACGACGCTGTCATGTATCTTGGTTTGAGCAAGCTGTGCCTCGCGCCATGAAAGGTGAACGTGTATTCTCGCGGCCTAGACTCAGCGTATCTCGAGGTGGGCGATCTGAAGGTTGCCGTCCGTGGTCCGCTGTATGGAGACGTAGCGGCCTTTGATGGATGCGGCGGGGCGCAGCACGATGGTCTGCTCCGGCTGGGCAGGGCCCGGGAAGGTCCCCAGCAGCTGGTACGTCGTGAAGTTTCCTGGCATCTGCACGTCGCCGACCCTCACCTCGACGTCTCTGAAGTTTTGTGGGGCATTGTCGTTGGGCTGAGCCACCATCACCACCTCAGACACGGGAACAGCGGCCCTAAAGTCGAGCAGGAACCAGGCGGTCGCTCCGTTGCCTGGGGTCACATATGAACAATCCAAAATTTCGCTGCTGTAGATGCCATCCACTAAGTTTTCCTTTGGCTTAACTAGTAGACTATAGCGCGGCGAGGAGGTGATGGCTGCGCCCACGGCGAGGTCCGGCGGGCGGCTGGTGTAGCAGGAGAGGGTGCCGACCGGCTCTGCGGGCGTGTAGGAGGGTGAGGCGGTGAGGGAGGTGAGCAGGCACCCGCGGGGCGCCTCGTGGCACCACAGACGGCACCAGTCTTGCCTCATGCACGCCGCGCCGCAGGGGATGAGGCTCAGATCACGCGGCGTCTGGATGACGGTTGTTTTGAGCCACGACGGCTCCACCGAGACGCCCCTCCACAGCGCGGCGTCCTCCACGCCCTCAGCGGCGGCGGTAGCAGCCAGCAGCAGTGCGACTGCCACGCACGCCCACAGCCCTGCCACCCACGCCCGCAGTGCCGTGCAGGGCTGCATGGCCGAGGTAGTGACGACACTGGCGTGGCCAACGCTGGCCAGGACTGATTAACGCAGAATTGGCCAGTGCCAGCACCAGCAACGGCGGCCACTCTAGCTACTGTGGCAGGCTAGTATGTAGCGCTGCATATATACGTATACTACGTTAGTACCATCGCTTGCTGCGAGCGGCAAGTTCCGCGCATATTATCATCGCCAAGGATCGCAAAAGATTCCTTCATATTCATAGATACCAACACACGCACGGAGACAAAAAACCACTGATGGTGTTTAATGATAGGAGGAGCAGTGTTGCCAGATTTACTAAGGGACTTACTACCAGACAGGTACTTCAATTTTTAATACGAGATTCACTTTTTCAATTCCAAACTAATGATAAAACATATATGTTTTCGTAATGATATACCAATACCTGTGAGTTGAAATAAACTATACTTACTTGGAAAATAGTAGCATTATGTTCTTGTTTGTTCTATGAAGGTTGATTAGTCAAGAAGAGCATCCAAGCCATAGTCTGTTTTCTCTGCAGCTATATACATGTTGGTTAATGTAAATTTCTTTAGCTTTGTCTGTTATTTTCAGATCTTTGCAGCACCTCCCAGTCATTAACAGCGTGGTCCGTATTCTAAGTATTGATTCAAGTATGGGCAATTTCATTTGGTTTCGTATTTTAGTTTTTATTGCATTAGCATGTGAGAAAACTCGTTCAACAAACGCATTGTTCACTGGGGTTGTTAGGCATGATAATGCATATGATGCTAGTTCCTCATATGATTTTGAATCATTGCTTGAGTAATTTTTATTTTTATTTTTGAACAGAATACGACTGGATTATCAGGTATCTTGCCATCAAAAAAGTCTTCCTCTTCCCATGGGTGGTACAGAATCCGTCTATACTGATTTTCACAAGCCTCCGCTGTTTCGCCTTGTAGGTGGAGAAACGGTAGGTCCTAATAAGATGGCCTATTCATGTGTGTGAGCACTATGCTGGGGGACAAATTCCTGAGCCCATCATCAACTCGACACAATCTTCCAAACACCTATCCCCTATTCGTCGACAACACTCAGCTGTCACCTTCTTCAACACTAAATATCCTCGGTCTATCCCTAACCCAAAATCTTAACTGGAAACTTTACATCTCCTCTCTCACTAATTCAGCTTCCTCGAAGTTGGACGTTCTGTATCGTCTCCGCCAGTTCTTCTCCCCCGCACAGCTGCTATCCATAAACAGGGGCCTTGTCCGCCCTCGTATGGAGTATGCATCTCACGTGTGGGGGGCTCCACTCATACAGCTCTTCTGGACAAAGCTCTTCGTCTCATCAGCTCTCCTCCTCTTACTGATGGTCTTCTACCTCTTAAATTCCGCCGCCATGTTGCCTCTCTATCTTCTATCGGTATTTTTATGCTGACTGTTCATGCCCACACCTCTTACGATAGCCTTGATAATTATGAGTGCTTGGCCACCAAAATGTTGAGTCTCTTCGCCTTTTATCCTCTCTAATGACGTATTCATGTCTTCTGTTTACGTGTACATTTCTTACGGGATGAAACTTATGTCCTCAGTTGCTTCCCGGCTGTTGTAAAGGTATAAACTGAGGTCCATATTCTTAAACGTATCAGACTTCCAGTACTATTCTCCAAGGCCACAGAGAAGATTAACCGGGTTTTCATGGGTGATTTTCCCGTTCACGCAGTAGAAATCGCGTAAAACTCTCACTAGGATCACAAAACAGTCCATGATAATCCCAGCAACTTTTGCGAGAGGCTTTTCACACAGGCGAGCTGAGGTGCTGAGGTTTGATAGTACGAGCTTCATGACATTTTTCGCCCGTCATCCTTCCTTGGATATTCATGCCATCTATTCACGTGTACAGTTCTTACATCGTTATCAGAATGTTTTTAATTTCTTTTAGTGATGAGTATATCGTGTTCCACTTGGCTTTATCGATAGAGACTGTGTTCCGGTGAGTGCTTCAATTGCTTCGTAGGGGATCGCAATGCTGCTTCGGCCACCTCTGAGTGAGATGGTTCAGCATTTTGAATTTTTTGTTCGTTTGTGAATGACTATTTAAACTCAAATCATCCGCAGCAGCAGTACTCTCTCTCTCTCTCTCTCTCTCTCTCTCTCTCTCTCTCTCTCTCTCTCTCTCTCTCGTCAGTATAGCGTGCCGTACTAAGGTAAATTAGGGACACACGCAGCACTGATATACATTAATCTTGTCGGGACGTACAGTCAGACCTCGGTCAAGTATTTCTGTGTTTTTCCGTTGCTCTCTTCCTGATACACACGACGCCTTTGATGTGTCAGAATGAGGGCATAGCAGCATTTTTTTTTTTTTTTTAGGGGGGGGCGTGGGAGGGGGAAGGAGCTATTCGTTAAAGCCAACAAAGCACTCGGTGATATACAAGCGATGGTGGTTGAAAATTACCTTATAATTATGATCTAAAGAAATGAAGTATAGGCTTGAATGACTGCTAACAGACAGACACACCTTGCATATTTACGCTGAACTGATACTGCGCACTACTGAGGTCAAGGTCAGAGGTAAAGTTGGGGGGATACGCTATACTTGTGCGTGCCCTGGGTGCTCATCTCTCTCGCAGACAGTGACAGACTTAAGAGGGCACTGCACAGAGTATTTACAAGTCCATACGTTGTGCCCCCCTACTTTACCCCAAACCTTTACCTCAATAGTGCGCAGTATAAGTTCAGTTTAATTATGTAGTGTTTGTCTGGCCGAGTACTCTCAAGCTTCTAATTTATCTGTGCATTATGATTATAAGGTCATTTCATTCACCATTACTTGCATATCACCCAAGTCTTGCGTGAGTTTGTAAAGGAAGCCCCTCAATGGTGGAACAGTAGTGACGCGGTGACAAGGGTGGCGCACAGCAGCCAAACTTTGAGAGGATGTTGTAGAGCTTCGAAAGACACTTGCAGAAGGGTAAGACACTTTAAGGGAGAGTTTCGGACACAAGGCCCAGGGACCACAAGTCACACTGGAGACAACTGTTCTTGGATGATACACTTTCATGCGGTTTAGTCGCATAAAATATACAGGGTGTTTAAAAAAAAAATGAAAATGTGAAAACGTGTGAAATCGTTCATAAAATCCACACACCTTTGAATTTCTCATTCATATTTTGATGAATAAATCTTATTTTGCTCAACATTAAGCCTGTTTAGTTTCATTTGCGTAGACCATTATGTAGTTACTCAGATATTTACATCTCAAATGATATAATTTTTAAACACCCTGTACATAGATAACTAAACGCTACGCCTAATCTATCCGTCTTGGGAAATGAAATGGTACAAGAAACATAAAGTAACTTTTATTTCAATTGATGTTTACGATGAAAACCAACACAACGGCAGGCTATCCGTTCCCTTCCCGTGAACAGAGATGGGCAGACTGATAGTGTAGCAACACAGCCACGTGATGTAAAACAAGACGATTCACACAAGAACATCACAATGCCAGGCTATCCGTTCCCTTCCCGAGAACAGAGATGGGCAGACTGATGGCGTATGAACACAGCCACGTATTGCAACGCAAGACAGTACGCACAATATAGGGGAGGAAGGTATGCACAGAACAAGATAATGCAAACATTCGTGATCCGAAAAAAACAATAGACAGTCACTGCGAGAAACACTAAAAAGACCTTTAAAAATGATAATGATGCCCCACATATTTTTTTTTTTTTTGCTGTGATTGATAAGTAAAGGCTAACTACTTTTATTCACGTTTTATAGTGAGTGTAACGAGGAAGTTTGTGTGTGCCATTCCCCATGGTCTGATCACGCTCTGACTGGCGATTCGGACCCGGTGGGTACCCTCTTTAAAGGAGCATGGAGCTCTTTGGGAGGATAAAACCACATCGCACCCACACACACCCGGGAGGCGGGACGCAACACCCGACTGAATCCCGGCTACACATTCACTGCTGGGAGGACAGGAGGCACTGATTAATTAAGGAGACTGTCCGGGAATCGAACCCGGGACCCTTGGTTGTGAACTGTGTGAAATATTTCAGAGCTAAAATCACCAATGAAGCAGAGGCGAACGGTGCTTGTGTGAACAGCTGCACAGAAACACAAAGAACAGCATTTCTGAGCCGCTGTAGACCTTGCGGACACAATGACACAGCGGCATGAAATAAGCCTAACAATACTCGTAGTGGTGTTGACAGGGGTAGTGGGTTACTGTGTATGACAAGACCGAACTACGCTGTACTGCTGTGAAAGCAATGGTATAGTGTTGCGGCGACGCATCAGTTAATTTCGTGAAGACAACACATTCACCTTGTTGTGGCTGGTGCCTTGCCAGTGTGCAAGGGAGACAGAGGCCTTTGCTGCTGCCGGGGACTGTACACTGCAGGGCCTCAGCGTATCTCGAGGTGGGCGATCTGCAGGGTTTCAGTCGTGGTTCGCTGTATGGAGACGTAGCGGCCTGTGAGGGGCGGGGCGGGGCGCAGCACAATGGTCTGCTCCGGCACGGCAGGGCCAGGAAAGGTCCCCAGCAGCTGGTATGTCGTGAAGTCTCCTGCCATCTGAACGTCGCCGACTCTCACCTCGACGTCCCGTAAGTGACTTGGGGCATTGCTGTTCGGCTGAGCCACTAAAATTACCTCAGTCACGGGAACAGAGGCCCCTATATCCAACAGGAACCAGGCGGTCGTCCCGTCGAACGCATTAACTTTGGCACAATCACTCATCGCACCGCCGTAGATGCCGTCCACCAAGTTCTCCTTGTGTCTTTTGTCAACGTAATCAGGAGGGGAGGAGGTGATAGTGGCGCCCACGGCGAGGTCTGGTGGGCGGCTGGTGTAGCAGGTGAGGGCGCCGACCGGCTGTGCGGGCGTGTAGGAAGCCGAAGCAGTGAGGGAGGTGAGCAGGCACCCGCGGGGCGCCTCGTGGCACCACAGACGGCACCAGTCTTGCCTCATGCACGCCGCGCCGCAGGGGATGAGGCTCAGGTTCCGCGGCGTCTGGGTGACGGTTGTTTTGAGCCACGACGACTCCACCGAGACGCCCCTCCATAGCGCGGCGTCCTCCACGCCCTCAGTGGTGGCTGCGCCCAGGAGCACTACGCCCGCCATGCACGCCCACAGCACTGCCGCCACCGGCTGCATGATGAAGGGTTTTGGAATGGCCTCGATCCGTTCTTCAGGAGTGTCGCCACAATAAAGGCGGCAGAGCTGCTATTGAGATGCGTGCCATCGTGAGTTGAGACCGTGCATGAAATGGATGACGGGAAGCCACAAAAATATCATTAACATTTCTCCCTTGAGAAATTGTACACTCACACGCACCGCACTGTATCCTGCGGCAGCTGCTCCTCCGCCTGCCTCAGTCCTCGCATTCCTTCATGTATCAAACGTCTAGTTTACGTCAGTGCTTTGTCACTCAGGTATGACAACACTATTCCTCAGGGTAAAGACTGGTTATATTAACGCTGCTTTGAACGAAACTATTTTATTTCTGATAGTGTTTGATGTTTGAATGAATCTCATATTTTCAGTGAGCGCCCTACAGGGATGTTGGCGATTTCTGAGAAAAACAGACGTCAGATTAATGTAAAACACATCAAAAACTAGAAGAATAAGATATAGTTTCGTCCCGGAAAACCATAGAAAAGTGTAAGGATAAAAAAAAAGTGTTAATAGCACAAAAACTGTGCTAGATCGGCGTCCCCTCCAACACACTCCCAACAATTTATATTATGCAACTAGGGGTCTAAAATGGAAGATGCTGAAAAGTAAAGATGGCGCCACTGTAAACACTTGCCTGCGCCACAACGGGCTGGGGCCGACCATCAGGCCCTACTATGAAGGCCTACCGGCGCCACAGGCCAAGACGTAAAAAAAAGAAGAAAAAGCTGACTACTAGTAAGAAAAACAGACGTCAGATTAATGCAAAAGACACAAAAAAAATGAAAAAAAAGTTTCATCCCGGAAAATCACAGGTGAAAACAAAAATTACCATGCAATATGCGTGGGAAATTGGGAAGCCGTGTGTCCGCGGGCGGCGTAAACATGTACGTGGCTCATTAGAGTAGCCTGCCCCCACTCCCCCGCTGCCAACATCGGGGCAGCGTGCATGAAGCCTATCACACTTATACATCGCAACAAAATAATATATCCAACCAAATTAAATTTAGTCCAACCTAGCCTACCTACGGTAAATATTTTATATGGTCATATGGTTAATATTCATATGGCCATCAAGATGTGCCTCAAAACACTCAAGAGCCTTAAAACTATCAAACGGAAGAATGTGAGAGCTCCAAGGGAAACGCCAATAAAGGAAATAAATAAAGACAGGCAAATATAATATGCAACCTGCTAACGGGGGAGCCCACCCTCCTTGCCACCCGCTGTGCCGCCACACTTTTTACTCACCTTGCTGATGCGAATGGTGACGCCTGTGGAGTGTTCCAGCCTCGTGCGCACGCCGCTCGTCTGGGTACATCCAGGGTTGGGTATATCCAGGGTGGGTACATCCAGGGTGTGTACTCGAGGCGCGGGGCACCGGGAGGACGGCACGGGCGGGACGGGGAGGGTGAGAGGCCGAATTTCTTGTCCAACAGGAAGGAACATAAGAACATAAGAACATTGCGAAACTGCAAGAGGCCGGGTGACCTACACAGGGCAGCTCCAGAATCCCCCCCACTACTCACGATGGGTGAGGTGTAGTTTCAGGGGTTACAGGTAGAGGCTTGATCCTCGATTTACCGGCGGTACTATGCACGCACCAGTACCCTGTCACCTTTCTGCACCCACACCTCACTGCCACCTGTCGTCCTCGTCCATGTAGCTATCCAGTCTACTTTTAAAACAAGCTATCGTCCCTGTACTAACTATGTAATTGCTGAGTCTATTACATTCCCCCACCACCCTATTACTAAACCAATGTTTGCCTATATCTCTCCTAAATCTATACTTTTCTAATTTAAATCCATTACTGCGAGTTCTATCCTGCTGGCTAATTCTCAGTACTTTACTTATATCCCCTTTGTTGTAACCCTTGACCCATTTGAATACTTCTATCAGATCTCCCCGCACTCTTCGTCTTTCTAGTGAATGTAAGTTTAAATGTTTCAGCCCATTTTGATATGGGAGGTTCCTCAGCCCCTGAATCATTTTGGTCATCCTCCTCTGAACTGATTCTAGCAAGTTGATGTCCATTCTGTAGTGTGGGCACTAAAACTGGACAGCATAATCTAAGTGTGGCCTAACTAACGCTAAATAGAATCTGAGGATGACCTCTGCTCTCCTGTTGGGTACTGTCCTGTTAATAAAGCCTAATACCCTGTTAGCCCTATTCCTCGCACTAATACATTGCTTAATTCCTTAGTTTTAGGTCAGAGTTCACTAACACTCCCAAATCCCTTTCACACTCAGACCTGCCTATCGCTGTGGAGTCTAACTGGGGAAAAGTTCATCTGGCCAGGCGCCTTAGTGACTTTAAGTCTATCTATGTCTAATCACGAGCTCCCTAAAAAGGAGCAAGAGTCCTCGTCCAGGACCTTGGCCTAAACTGGCATCCTGCATAACAGGTGGGCATACAAGAGCCGAAGGAAACACTGCTTGTCTTTAGAGTTGTTCTAAAGTTCTTTCGTCGTGATTAAGGAAGTTATGTATGAGCGGAACACCGCGCAGCACCCCTCTCTCACAAGCAAGTCCAAACTGTTGCCAGAATGGGGCCGCGGCGCTAATTTCAGTAGATTGAGATTTTTAAGAAAAGGGTGAAGATTCGGTAATTCATATTTTACTAAAGAAAACACTATTCACTTTTACTTGATGAAAAAGTTAGTGGGTGGAATTATTAAAAAAAAAAAAAAAAAAGACGCTTCATTCAATATGAATAAACAAAACTTTTTTTTATTTATAGGTTCGAGACCTGCCCGGTGCCATGGGAGTGGAAAGGTGGGCTCTTTCCGACACCCTCAGCCCCGTTGTTGGGCCTCCTCCTTGAATGAACTGGGCATCTCTCTACCAGCAGTCTGGGTGGTTGCTCGGCATGCACCGCCATCCTCCCTTGGGGTATATCCCCAGCGAAAAAAAAAATAATAATAAATAAATAAATAAATAAAATAAATCTAGCCGTATCTAAGACCATTCAATGAAAACAATGTAGTGCTGACTTGCCTGATGGGTGAGCCTCCCATAACCCGCTCAGCCAGCAGGGTACCTCTTTGGCCGGCTGGCAAAGAAGTGGCTCTCCCGTTACGCTGGTCGCGGGTTCGATCCCCGGCGCCGGCAAACCTTTCCTTGTCTGGATTAATTTCTCGTGTGTTTCGTTACACGCAGTGGCCGTGTGGGAGTGTTGTAAAGAGAAAGATTCTGGTATTTCAACAACACCCGTCGTTTAAGGGTAAACCTTTTTCAATTTTACATAATTTCCTATTCCATGACACTCGCTTTCTTTGTCATTATAGCACCCAGCATTTTCTTGTGCATTTCTTTGCTTTCTCTGAAGCTCCAATCTCGTCATACTCATAATTGATTGAGTAATTATTGTTTTAAATAATTAATTTACTTGGTGCTTTCATGTGGTGGTGGGTGTTACTCCTTTTCAGTTCTATCTGTTATGATTATCATTTTGGGAGTTTTACTGTGCTTGTAAATTGAGGGACAACTTGTTCCTGTGTTGTCTTGTCTCATATTGCTCACTATTATTCTCATATCCCTTATTAGTCCGGCTCCCCCTAATCATAACTATGGACAAACACCACCACCTTGAAGATATAGGACCATGTTGTCTCAGGGTTCAAAAAGTCTAGGGACAATCATTATAAAGCCTTTATATATATGTTTACATCGTTAATATATCTTTGGGCTTCAAATAAAGAAATCTGTGGCTGCACAATAACTAGCAAGGCTGTAAAAAGGAAAAATAATCCTGAACTGTGTAACAAAGAATTCAACATTACATAATAAAAAACATTACAGTGCAAATATATATATATAGAAAAATTACAAATATATTCAACACTGGAGCATTATATAAATCCACGAGGAAAAAAAAGGCTTGACATATAGGTACATATAAAACAAATAAATATTCAATTCACAGACTATACGAAAATATATAATTCAACTGTGCACAACTTTATTTCGATACATATATACACATCACTGTTTTCATTGCTTCGGGACAACCCAAACCGTTACATTTATGCAAGTTTCATGGCACGCACAAGTTTAGGTGCTCTTCCTCACACAGCCTGTTGGTAGCACACTCAAGTAACACTAAGTCATCCATCCTGTCGTTGAGCAATGGGGTGCAAAGATACCCTGCCATTTGAAAAGGAAAAAATGGCATGGATATATTTATAGAACTCTTCAGGACGTTTCTGCGCTCAAATTCATCTCTTATACCTCCAAATACCTGCTTGAAGTCTCCACTGTTTCCTTCATACCTTTTGGACCTTTTAGAGTTTACATCCATCTCTTTAGAACTCTTGAATAACTGCTTGTATTCTCCACTGTTTCCTTCACATCTTCAGAACCTTTTTGAGTTCACATCCATCTCTTAACAACCTTTGAGTCCTGTCTGAGCTCACCAACATGTCCTAAATATACCTTTTTAACCTCACACCCATATACGTCCTATGTCATGACTGAAGGAGCTGATCAATCATTTCTTGAGAAGCTGGTCAATCTGAAACAATTGGAGAGTATTTTAGTGTTTTATGCTCCATTAACCCCCTGACTGTGGATTTCCTACAAGAGGACCTCACTAAGCTACAGGAATGGAACAAAAAGTGGCTACTACAATTCAATGAAGAAAAATGTAAAGTCATGCACCTTGGGAGAAATCCAGCATGACAGTACCACATGGGAAACAGTCCACTATGCACCACAGAGGCAGAGAAAGACCTGGAAGTATATGTTACCAGGCTACCAGTGAAAGCCAAGTCCCTACCAATCGCAACGGACGGGTTAATTTTGCTGTGGCCTGGTGCTGTGTTTGGCATCATGAAAATAGCACCACAGTTATGTAAGCCATTTAGAAACTCAAGGACACAAGCAACAATGTTTTTAAGTCAGAAAACTTGTAGAAGGTTGGCACACGTATGCATCTTGAAAGTTACTGTTATCCTCTGCAGCTTTGGACCCTTTTAAATGATAGTAACATTTCAAGACAGAGAACACTTGATAGAAATTTAGTGGTGGTGCTTGTGGCCTTGCTTCTTGGGGGGGTCATGTGAATCAAGTTGTGGTGTTTGCTTGTTTTTTCTCATTCAGCAAGACAAAAAAATACACACCATCTGCATGAAAGTTTTGTCTACTATATTCAAAAGCTTCTTAAACTCTGGACACCCAAATAAAGTTGTGGTGATAGTTTTTTTGTCTCAACACTCACCTGAGCTTTGTACATTTCCTTGACATCCGCCAGGTCGAGTCGGAGCTCCTCCACCTCCTCCACTTTCTCTCCGTACATCTGGAATGAATCACAATAAAGTAGTGTTCACAAGTTTAATGACTGAGATGAGAAAAGGTAATGCGAACATTCTGAAAAGTGTTCTGGGCATAATATATCATAGGAGCTAAGTATGTTTTTTGTTGCATCGGACATGAAATGGACTGCAGGAGTAGAGTATATTGCCAATTAATCCCTTGACTGCAGATTTCCTACAAGAAGATATCACCAAGCTAGAGGAATGGAACAAGAAGTGGCTGCTACAATTCAATGAAGAAAAATATAAAGTAATGCACCTTGGGAGGGGATATCCAGCATACCAATACAACATGAGAAACACTTCACTATCCACCACAGAGGCAGAGAAAGACCTGGTAGTATATGTTACCAGGCTACCAGTGAAAGCCAAATCTGTGCCATTTGCAGCAGACAGGTTAAACCCCATGTCTTGGTAACAAAACATGGGCAGCGACACACACCTGGAGAAGGGCGTTGTACTTCTGCTCCATGTCAGCGTACTGGTCCTTCAGAGCCTGGTAGTCCCGAACCTGCCCCTGAAGCTCCTCCACTTGACTAGTAATGGACACCAACTCCTGCGCCAATGACTCCCTCTGCGTCTCGTGCCTGGTGATCTCACTGTGTAGATGGTGCACCTCCCCTGAAGACGAGAAAGTTGAAGTTGATTATTGTTAGGCATTTCATTTATGGCATCAGGAGTGGAAACCTTGCCCCTAATCACTCCTAAGAGAGATAATGTATTTAGTTCAAGAAAGAAGGAGTTTAATTCGTCAAGATAATACAGATAGAGAAAATCCGTTTAGTTCAGGAAAGTAAGAGTTTGAAGTCCTAAGGAGAAGAAAATACAGAAGGAAAGCAGGGTATTTCATATACAGATAGCGCCAAAAGAGACCACTACAAAAGAATACAAAATACATAACAGAATCACTTGCCTTCCCTCTGCCGCAGCTGTGAGGTGAGAGCATCCACGGTGGCTGTAGAGTTTGTACGCATGGAGTCGTACAGAGACGTTCCTCGTGACCAACCAGATTCGAACACTTCTTCCTGAGGAGCAAAAACAAATTCTTCTTCAAATATTGTCCCTCTACATAAAAGTAAAAATGGGCTCTTTATAACTACAGGACCCCACACTCTCAGACATCTTGGGGCTCATACACCCACATTTAATAAGGCTTTCATAGAGTTTGTGGGCATTTCCTTGGGTAGTTTAATGAGCCAAGGTCTCCGCACCATGAATGTGAAAAAGTCATGAGAACCCAACTAACATCTTTTGTGGCCTTTAGAAACATTTGTCGTGAGAGCGGATGCATCTGAGAACATTGATATCCATTCTGGTCTTCCACATAGATATTAATACATTGGGATTTTGAATGGAGCAGGAATTTTGTGGATACATAAGCTTGTCCTACGTGAATTTATGCTTTTCAAAATGAGTAACTGCAAGATGAACTATTAGATTTTTGCTTGTGGAATTGTTTTTAATTTTGATCTTTAGTTTGTGCTGTGTGAGACCAACTTGTCCTATTACATCACTGTTTTATCTTGGACTATGGTGGATTTAACCCCTTGACTGTGGATTTCCTACAAGAAGACATCACCAAGCTACAGGAATGGAACAAAAAGTGGCTGCTACAATTCAACACAGAAAAATGTAAAGTCCTGCACATTGGGAGGGGAAATCCAGCATACCAATACCACATGGGAAACACTCCACTATCCACCACAGAGGCAGAGAAAGACCCGGGAGTATATGTTACCAGGCTACCAGTGAAGGCCAAATCTGTGCCAGTCACAGCGGACGGGTTAATTTGACTCATTTGATTGGTTTGAATTTGATCTCACAGTTTGGCAATCTTTTTTTTTTTTTATCATTCATTGACTTGTAGCCTTTCCACTTTTCTCCACTGACTTGCCAACTCAAACTCACCCCCCACTGAGATCCGCTGAAGGACTCTGACATGGACCCGCTGATGGAGAGCCTGGAGAGGGAAGGAGTCGGGGAGGACCTGGGGGTGCTGGCATGACTCTCGGCAGCTCCCTGGACTGCCATCTGGGCCAGCTTGCGTTCCCTGTCCTTGAGCTGGTCCTGCAAGGCTAGCGTCTTTTTCTTCTCGGCTGTCACCGCTGTCTTTTCCATCTCCAGCTGCTGCTCCAGACTGTCGCGTTCTCTCTTCACTTCCGAGATTTCTTCCGCAAATGACGTTTTCAAAGCCTCAATCTGGATGCTTTCTCTGGAATGGAAGGAGTTTGTCTTACTATCATGGGAGAAGGCTGTCAATAATATAAGACTGACTTTTAAACAAACATGTATGGTAATCAGTCTGCAGTGTTGTGTAATCAGTGTTTTTTTTTTTATGATGGCTGTTCTGCCACTAAATGAACACAAAGACTTGGCAACTGAAGGACACGAAGACTCACTTGATACGTGATTCTGACAAGGCCTCCAGCTTAGATGTGATGATGTTCAGTTCCGAAGAAAGTCTCGCATTCTCGGTTCGCAGATTCGTTACCTGAATAAAGAAAATTTGCCTAAGAACTAACACATACCGAGACTACAAAAGGCCGATTCATTACCTAAAGAAGGAAAATTTGCATAAGAACTAACACACCAGGAGACTACAAGAGGCCGGTCATATTAGGTGTGACAGCTGAGGAGAACCAGTTTGTCACCATCTTCCCACAGAGCGAGATGTCTTGATACTCTCCCCTAGACAAGAACTCATTTTCCTCACCTGTGTTTGCAGAGCCGCAGCATTGGCCGCCACCTCAGCGTACTGCTCCCTGGTGGCTCTCTCCTTCTCGGCACTCGCAGCGGCGGCTGACAGTGTTTCATCTGAGGACAAGAAAACTTTTGCCTATTTGAACGTCACCAACAAAACTTTACTAGCAAGAGATTTAAAAGGAGAGAGAGGCAGGTGAATAGCCAATACAAGAAGTGAAAAGATAAGGAAAGAGAGGAATTTTACCGAGAGAAGAGAGGACAAGGAGAAAACCTTTGCCTATTTGAACGTCACCAACAAAAGCTTTTACTAAAGAGAGATGTACAAGGAGAGAGAGAGAGAGAGAGAGATAAAGAGTAACTAACATAACTTACAGCAACAGCAAAGGAAACAACTCAAGGGGGGAAAAAAATAAATAAATAAGTCCGCACATCTGAACACTAAGCAACATCTCCACTCACTAAGGCGCTGCGTGAGGCTCAGCTCAAGGGACTCCCACGAGGCTTGCTGCGAGGAGTGGGTAGCCTGAAGGTTCTCCATCTGGCGCAGCAGCGGACGTGTGGCAGCACTCACGGACCCTGACAGCTCCTCGGCCCGTGCCTCGGCTTCCGCCACCCGCTGCTGCAACTCGGAAATGTCGGCACGCAGCTGACGTTCCTTCCTGTGGGCCAGATATAGTTCTGAGACATGGATATATATTTATGTATCTATTTCAGAAAGACATGGTTACTTATTAATCTATCTATACCTGTATGTCTATTTGTCTATCTACACACAGCTGATGTTCCTTCACGTGGGCCAGATATAGTTTTTAGAAAGACATGGGCTCTATCTGTCTATATTTCTATCTACCTATAAGCAGCTGATATTCCCTCCCATAGATCAGATACAGTTTTCAGAAAGGCATTCATATTTATTTATCTATCTAGCTATCTAAGAAAGACATGGGTATCTATCAATGGGTACCTGATATCTCCCTACCCATCTGTCTACAAGTAGCTGACGTTCCTTCCTGTGGGCCAGATATAGTTTTTAGAGAGATGAGGGTCAAATCTGTCTATGTTTCTATCTATCTATAAGCAGATGATATTCCCTCCCATAAATCAGATACAGTTTTCAGAAAGACATGTGTATTTATTTATTTATCTAGTTATTTAACCCTTTCATTGCTAAACGCTCGCAGCGAGCGTTAGGTGTATTTGCTGGTGGCGCTAAACGCTCACTGCGAGCTCCACCCACACTCAAATCTCCCGCATACGAGTGTGTTCCAACACTAATTCTCACAACACAGGATTTCCAATTGAGTGGGTTCTTCACTAAATTTGGTGGAAAATCATATCAGCCCACCACGGCAAATCTACGGACGAGTAACTGGTGGATGTTCTTGCCCAATATCGCGGCATTTTTGCATAGCTTCACCTATCACCGACTGACTCTTTGACCAAATAGTTTTAAATGTTGCAGTTGGCAATACTTCTTTGCCAGAATCTGAAGGAGAGATGTCCGCAGTTCCCTCAATATGGCTGATCATCCCGCACGCACTGACGTAAACGTTAACATTCAACACTCCCTGAACGTGCATGTATGTTCGCAATAGAGGCATACATAACCGACTCCTATAGACCTGGACCTCCTCTTTCCAATGGTGTTTTTGGTTTTTAGCTGTGATGAATAGTTTTTGAGATACAGAGGTTAAAAGAGACCCCCCATTGAGCTGCCTGACTGCGCCTGAGGGGATAGTCACGTCCCGTCCCGTGCACAAGGAAAGGGTTAAGAAAGACATGGGTATCTATCTATGGGTACCTAATATCTCTCTATCCATCTTATCTATCTACAAGCTGCTAATGTTCCTTCCTGTGGACCAGATTTGGTTTTCAGAGACATGGGTATCTATGGGAACATGTCTGAAAGATAAAAAGAAGTGCAGTTTCCCATACAGAGGTGTAGATGAGTGGAATGGTCTTAAGGAGGAGACTGGGGAGGCAGGGAGTGTCCAGCAAATGAAGGAGAGGTTGGACAAGTATAGACAAGGAGACAGGACTATCCCAGCCCAGCTCAGGCACTAGAAACCACAAATATTTTAAATACGAATAAGTGTCCAGTGCAGATGTAGCTAACAGATGTGGAGTAGGGGACCTGAAAACAGTGCTCAGAAGGGAAAGACTCCGATGGTTTGGACATGTGAAGAGAGCAGGGGAGGATACAGTGCTGGGAGTTTTGGAGAGATCAGAGGTAGAAGGAAGGAGACCAGTTGGCCGACCTAGGAAAACATGGAGAAGGAGTATACAGGAAGACTTGGCATTGATGGGATTGGATGAGCATCAGGCAGAAGGCAGTAGAATGGAGGAGAGCCATAAAGCGTCCAACCACTCATGAAGAGTGAAAACGGACGGTAAACGAAATGATGATGATGATGACAAATAGGTAAACACACACACACCTGTTGGCCTGAGACTCTGACTGGCTGAGTGTCTCCTGCAGCTCCACCACCTGGGCCATGAGGGCACTCCGCTCGCGCCTCGCCTGATCCTGCGCCTCCGCTAGCGTGGCCTCCAGTCGCTTCTGCACACCCACCTCTGCACTCAGCGCCTGTTCCTGGGCCTGCGCATCACGTGTGGCCACCTCCCTCTTCAGCTCCGCCATCTCCCTGTGATAGTGTGGCATGGTATTGGTGGATTCCTTGAGTAAGAACATCTATAGTTGGTTTCAAGAGAGCTGGCGGGCCTAATCCTTCAAGGGTGGACTCGTGGACTTGGCATCATTGCTTGGGTGATGGTCTCTTCGTCGCTCATTTGCTGTTGTTTACTAGATCTAACCTGCCGTGACATAGCTATCTCTCACTCTCTGCTACCACCTCACCCAAGCAATGATACCAAGTCCACGAGTCTACCCTTGAAGGATTAGACCTGCCAGCTCTACATATTATTAAACGTATTTTTAAATTTCCGTCTCTTATAACGGACTTTCGGTATTAATGGACTTAGTCCCCCAATTAGTCTGTTATAATGAGGGTTTACCATACAAGGCATTTCATCATAGAGAAGTGCTCACTTATAGGCAGTTTCCAGTGCACTCTTTAGCACCGACATCTTCCCCTCCAGCTCGGCGTTTTCAGCCCCAACGTCCTTCATGGTCTGCTCCAGCCGCTGGTTGGTGGCGTTCAGCTGACACACGGCATCGATCTGCCGCCGCTCCACCTCCTCCTTGGCCGACAGCTGCCTCCTTAGCCTCTCCAGCTCCCTGGACTGCTCCTCTAGTTTGTCTCTGTGGGCGGAGGGCTCAGTATCAGTGTAACGACGCAATCACAGACAAAAATGGCCACGATACACATTCAAATATATTCAAGAAAGGAAAGAGCAAAATAGAAGCAAACAGAAGAAGTTAGTCAATCATGCAGCGCAAGGAATAAATAAAGATGAGGATGTGAATCAAAAACTATCAACGAAACAATAAAAATATGTAGTTCATAACATTCATAAATAGAAGAAAACTACCACTACTGCTTCTACTATTTCTCCCTTCCTTCCGTTTTGGCCCATCGCTGGTAAACGATAAAGCCACAAATTTAGCTCATCGCTGGTACGCGGTAAGGCCACAAATTTGGCCTGTCGCTGATACACAGTAAAGCCACAAATTTAGCCCGTCGCTGCTACCGGGTTAATGACATGAGCAATCACAACAGGGAAAGCGAGAAGAACCGTTGTACGTACTTCTGAGTCTTGATGGTGCTCTCATTCTCCTTCTCCTTGGCACGCAGCTTCTTGATGATGTTGGAATAGTTGAGCTGCTGTTTGCTGAGCTTCTCCCCTTCCTCCCTCAGCTCCCGGATCACAGTGTCCCTCTCCTCCTGGTCCCTCGCTACGTCCGCCGAGCTCAGTCTGGTTGCTGCCTCCGCTCTTGCTTCCTGAAGACACGAGGATACATGAGGATATTAGGAGAGAGGCCAGCCAGTCAGTCAACCATTTGTAGCTATTATTATTATTATCATTATTATTACTGTCTTTTTTTCTGCTCTTGCTTCATAAAGACACGAGGATACATGAGGATATTAGGAGGAGCCAGCCAGTCAGTCAACCATTTGTAGCTATTATTATTATCATTATTATTACTATCTTTTTTCTACTCTTGCTCTTGGTTAAGTGATTACTACTAAATGCAAACACACCCACATCCATCCACACCCACAATCCACAGACACCCACACCCATACACAGACACAAACACACACACATCCAGAGACACACAATCACCCACCTCCAGCAGCTTCTTGGTGTTCTCCTTCTCCCTCAAAGCCTGCTGGAACTTCCTCTCCATGGTCACGAGGCGCTGTGTGAACTCCTCTCGCAGGGACTCTGTTGCCTCCATGCCACTGCCACCCTCAAGGTCCTCCACACGCCTGCACAAAGGAAGGGGTCGTGTGTTGTAACCTAACTGCTTGACTTGATCTTTATTCTTTGTGTTTTGTTAGTATGATGGGATACTCTGTTACAGCATCTATTGAAAATCTTGCCCACCTTATTGCAACATCTTCATTTTTTTCATTCTCTGTTCCACCATCTATTGAATTCCTTTCCCTTCCCTCCCCTGCTTTCCCTTCCCTTCCTTCACATTTTATCCTTCCTTTTCTTTTATTTCCTCTCATTTTCTTTTCCCATTTTCTTTTTTCGCTTTTTTTTGTCTCCCTGCCTTGTTGCACCACCTTCATTCCTTTACTTCTAACCCAGTGATCATAACAGCAGCAGGTGGGCAGATACATTATTGATATTCCAGTAATTATCATTCTATTATAATGTGTTAGTGATAAAAAAAGGGGGTTAAGATTATGTCATCAACTTCATTTATTCAACTACTTTAATTTTGGTTACGTTTGTTACTTGTTACCTTCATTCATTCACCTACTATAATTTTGGTTAAGATCATTACGTAATTTGAATTTTACTCACGTCTTGAGCCGCAAGTTGGTGTCCTGGAGAGCAGCGTTGACCTGGCTCAGCTCCAGCACCTTGCTCTCCCTCGCCTCCAGAACCTCCGTCAGCTGGGCTATTTTCTGCCAAGGGGAAAAGTATGGTTGTCAGACCTTCCTGTTTTATGGCTAATGGGAAATGATAGTTGTTAGGTCTCCCTGTGTCCTCAGTCAGGGAACATTTGCCAATTCACAGCCCCATTAAAATGATGGAAAAACACAGGAAAATTAAGATGAAGCATGAAATGGAACACAAGTCAATATGAATTTTTATAAACATCCTTATTTTGACACTAATTTACTTCTATATAAATGTAAATCAGTGCAAGTTACCTTAATTAGTTTGTCCATCTCTGAGGAATGGTTTTCAGAAGAACTTTCACTTGTCTCGGAGAAATTGGACTGGTTCCTGCGATGGCCTGCAAGAACATATGCTTGAGTGTTTTGTGCAAGGCATCTGAATGACATAATTCCTTTCGTTTATACTTAATTCATTAGGGAGATGTAGTGACATTGAAAATAAAAAAAAGCAAAATGAAAAAAAATAATATGATAAAACAAATAACTGATGTAATAGCACACACAAAAGTCACAGAAACTAATACAAAAAAATACACAGCCAGTTTTAAAGCACTCATTTATACAACAGTAGAAGAAAAATGTAGAAAATAAATCAGAAATATATTAGCACCATAACAGCATTCACATATAAACATAAAAAGAAGAAGAGTACAGTTAGGACATCTGTTTGGGAAGTCAGCATAACATGAAGATGAAAAGCCAAGGATGGACATGCTGAAGATTAAACGTGGTGTGCGCAGGACTGACAGGTGTGGTGCTGACGTGAGAGGTATGGTGCTGACGTGAGAGAGCGAGGTGAGGTGTGACTTAACTTGGTAGCTGTAGGGATCGTGTTTCTTAGCCCGGTAGCAGTGATGGGCCAAATTTGTGGCTTCACCATGTAGCAGCGATGGGCCAAATTTGTGCCATGATATTTATCCCCCAAAATAAATGATACATAATCTGATAACAAATGCTTTGATATATATTATAAAATGTTTTGTGTGAGGGTTGATTTTTTCTCATTTTTCTCGCTTGGAGGGACCATTAAGAAACATGATCCCCGCTGCTACCGGGTTAAAGGCTCTTCCTTCTAACCGAGAAAAGTGAGAAAAAATCACCCCTCACACAAACCATTTCATAATATATATCAATGCATTTGTGATCAGTTTATGCATCATCTATTTTGGGGGGTTTATATCATGGCAAAAATTTGGCCCGTCACTGGTACACCGTAAAGCCACGAATTTGGTCCGTCACTGCTACTGGGTTAAGCAATAGAGCCCAGCAGGAAAAAGTGTCCTACCATATTAGCCACACGAAGAGAGTGGGGATGACTATGTTGAAAAAGGTGCATAGCAATGAGTTGGGGGACTGAAAATATTGTGCACAGGTTCTAAATAGTCACACATGCACCCCCCAAAATAGAGAATGCACTAACTGATTACAAATGCGTTGATATCTTTTATATAATGATTTGCGTGAGTGATGATATTCTCTCATTAATTCGCTTAGAGGAGCCTTTAAGAAACATGATCCCCACAGCTACCGGGTTAAGCAATAGAACCCAGCATGGAAGAGTATCCTAAGATGTTAGTCACACAAAGAGAGTGGAAACGGCGACATTGCTGAAAACAGTGAGTTGGGTGACAGAAAAATTGTGCACAGGTTATAAATACATACACATGCACCACCACCACCATCACTTATGACGGCATCCTTACTTCCCCAAACACCATACAAGTGGGCTCACGAGACGGAAGGGATTTTCTACCTTTCATAAAATCGGACTGGCCCTGCAGGACTTGGCTGATGCAGGCGGGGTCAAGGGTCATGCTGGCGGGGCCCAAACTAAACTCCCCCTCAGACTCACTAATACTGGTAAAGCTGGTGGTCATGGAGGAGGATACCGTCTCCACTTTGTGTGAGTAAAATCAAAGTAAATTAATCAGGTATACATACAGACTTTCGGGACAAGAAATAAATACACAAATAAATAAATAAATAATAGTGTTTTTTTATGGCAAAGGAAACGGCTCAAGGGCAATAAAATAATAACAAAAACGCCCACTAATCACTGCTTCTGCATATGTACACAGAAGGAGTAAGCAGAAGAGGTCAATATATATGTCAAAATATCCCCTCGGACCTGGAAATGCTGATGGCCATGGGGTTAAAAACTGTCTCCCTCCATAGAAACAGAAAATCAATGAAAACTGTCATCAATCAGGTGTACAGGCTTTCAGAATGGCAAAAAACGTGACAGTATATTAAAATCCTCCCTTGGACCCAGAAATAAGATCGAGGGGCTTAAAACTGTCTCCACTCCATATAAACAAAAAATTAATTAATGAAAACTGTCATGACAAATTAATCAGGTATATGGTCTTTCAGGATGACAAAAAAAGTGATACAGTTTATTAAAATCCTCCCTCGGACTCAGAAATTTGATCATGGGATTAAAAACTGTCTGCACTCCATCAAGATCAAACAGAAAATCAATTGATGAAAACTGTTATGACAATTTAATCAGGTATACAGTCTTTCAAGATGTAAAAAAAAGGTATACAATAAATCAAAGTCTTCCCTCTAACCTGAAGAAGCTGATGGCCATGGATTAAACAACTGATTCCACTTTCTATACAAACAGTTAATCGATTAATGAAAGCTGTCATGATATCTTTCTGGGGGGTATGATGTAAAACAGAGCCCCATATTCTCAAACACTTCTGGCCCTACACACCCACATTGGATAAGGCTTTCATAGAGGTTTTGTGGGTGTTTCCATGGATAGTTTAATGAGCCTTGTGATAGTCTGACAAGGCTTCTGCACCATGAATGTGAAAGAATTATGAGAAGAGGTTTTTTGTGGGTGTTTCCATGGATAGTTTAATGAGCCTTGTGATAGTCTGACAAGGCTTCTGCACCATGAATGTGAAAGAATTATGAGAAGAGGTTTTTTGTGGGTGTTTCCATGGATAGTTTAATGAGCCTTGTGATAGTTTGACAAGGCTTCTGCACCATGAATGTGAAAAAAATTACAAGAATCTGACATCTCTTTTTTGTGGCCTTTGGAAATATTCATTGTGCGAGCCGAAAGCGTCTGAGAATACACGCCTGAGATGATGCAGGTAAGTTGGTGGTTATGGGTTTGGAAGGAAGCTTCTCCAGATTGCAAATAAAATCACAGTGAAATAATTAAATAAGCAGGGATGGCAATGACCTTCCAGACAGAACCTCAACTTAGCAAATACAATCAGTTAATGAATTAGTAAAGTCATGACAATTTACTTCAGGGTGACTCGCTATAAAAAAGATTAATTATGCACAGCAGCTTAAGAAAGGAACTATCACACATGCCCTGTACAATGGCAATGATAAGCAAGCATTTTTGTTTTTGGGGAGACTAAAAAATAAGATAATCAAGTATGCTTCTACATCTACAGCTTAAGAAAGGAACCATCACACACACTCTATACAATGGCAATGATAGGCAAGCATCTTTGTTTTTGGGGAGACTAAAAAAAAAAGATAATCATATATGCATCGCAGATTAAAAGAAAAATCATCGCACACACACTATACATTGGCAATAATAGTCAAGTGTCTTAGTTTGGAGGAGACTAAAAAATAAGATAATCATATATGCATTGCAGATTAAGAGAAGAATCATCGCACACACTATACATTGGCAATAACAGTCAAGCATTTTAGTTTTGAGGAGACTAAAAAAATAAAATAATCAAGTATGCTTCTACAGAGCAGCGAGTAGCAGGCTTTTTTTTTATTATTGTTTTCTTTTTTTGTGTGCCCTTGAGCTGCCTCCTTTGTTGTAAAAAAAAAAAAAAAAAAAAAAATCACACACATTCTATATAATGGCAAGAATAGTCAAGCGTCTTAAGTTTTGGGGAGATTAAAAAATAAGATAATCAAGTATGCATTACAGATTAAGAAAAGAACCAACCATCACACACACTCTCTACAATGGCAATTATAGTCAAGCATCTTTGTTTTGGGGGAGACTAAAAAAATAAGATAATCATGTATGCTTCTACAGCCTGACCCGGTAGCAGCGACGGGACAAATTTTTGCCATGATATAAACCCCCAATATAGATGATGCATAAACTGATCACAAATGCGTTGATATGTCATGAAATGGTTTGCGTGAGTGATGATTTTTTCTCATTAATTCACTTAGAGGGTCCTTTCAGAAACATGATCCCTGCAGCTACCGGGTTAAGAAAAGAACCATCACACACACTCTATACAATGGCAATAACAGCTATGGCATCTTTCTTTGGGGAGGCAGACTACAAAAAAAATAATTATATGCATCACAGCTTTAGAAAAAATAAATACACACTCAGCAAGTCGGTTATTGGTCAAGCTTCAGTACCTTTTTCACCGCCCATCTTTTTGTGGTTGCTGGATGAGTCCGAGGCAGACGACTCGGAGCGGTCATTGATGAAGGTCCGCAGGCCGCGCTGAGTTGTGCCCCACACCCGCGAGGTCGCTGTGGAGCCTCTGGACGCCGCCACGCTGCCGTCAAGACTGGGACTGTGGGAGAAAAGGTACAGGATGTTGAAGTGGAAACATGAATACCCACACAATGCAAATCCTAGCAGCACAAAAATATAAGGAGGTGCATGTGGGGTGTCAGGATGGGATGGAGAAAGTAATGAAAGCGTGTATGAGCGGTTTGCTATGGGTGTGACAGCAAAAGGAGTGAAGTGTGGAGTGGTGGAGTGGGTGAAGGGTGGTGCGTTGTGACGGTTTGGACACTCGATGAGAATGGGAGAGAATGAATTTGTGAAGAGTGTATGAGGGAAGGATCGAGGGAGGGGGTGTCAAGAGGTGAAGTGGATCAATAGGGTGAGTGAGTATTGGAGCGAGAGATTTGGAAGTAGCAGGACTGAGTGTGCTGAGAGGGAGTGCCGGAACAGGGAGATGTGGAGACACTTCTGCCGTGGCCACCCCCTGGAGGGAAGTTACCATGAGGGAGAAGGGTGTCGGAAATATAGATATAGATAAACAGCCTGCAAACAGTAGCTCCTTAGATGTATAAAGGAGACCACACAAAAAAAATGATCTCCCAATTACAGGAAGACTCAAGAGGCTGGACTGACCTGGAGATGACCTCAATGTCAGAGGAGGTGGTGGTTTCGACCTCATCCCCTGAACTGTGGCCGGAGGTGTGTCCAGAGCCAACCTTGAGCGCCTCGGACCTAAAGCAAAAGTACAAAAGACAATCTTAACCCGATAGCAACGACGGGCCAAATTTGTGGCTTTACCGTGCACCAGCGACGGGCCAAATTTTTGCCATGATATAAACCCCCAAAAAATAGATGATGCATAAACTGATCACAATTGTGTTGATATATATTATGAAATGGTTTGCGTGAGTGATGATTTTTTCTCATTTTTCTCGCTTAGAGGGGCCTTTAAGAAACATGATCCCCACAGCTACCGGGTTAAGCAGTGCTGGTTTTAATCTTCTGGATACCTGGGGACAATTATATTTAGGAGCCCCTTAATATACCCCATTGTGTGATTATTTATTCAACTATTTATAAGAGTATTAAGACACCTTCCCAAATTATTTTGACCCCATGTTCTGACATTCTTGTTTTTTCTTCTTCTTCCTTTAGTCAGTAATCAAAGAGTGACATTCTTATTTTCCCATTTGGGGCTCTGGAATTCTACTGTATGTACACTATTTGCAGAAGAAGCACTGGTGGGTATTTCTGTTTTCTCTTCCTTTTTCCGGAAGTTGGACCTAATGCACCAGACTGAATGCACCACCAGCCTAGTCTAAATGCATCAACTTTATAGTAATAAATGTAAGTCTCGTTCACCACAGTGTTAATTACCAAGAGTGTAACAGTAAATTAATACAGGCATCAAACAGCAAGTCTTTATTATTCTTCATTACGATTTTAAAATGCTGCACTACCCTGTTACACAATTAAAAAGAACCATACACTCACTCACCTTTCCGAGGAGGAGGGCGAGTGTTCTCTCTCAGGAGGGGAGGAGGATGCCCCGCTGACAGCCTCCTCATCCCCCATGGCCTCCTCCAGCAGGCTGCGCACCACTGAGCCGCCCGAGCCACTGGTGCTGCTCTCCTGCATGTCACACTCCCCAGGGGGTTCCATGGGGGGTTCCTCTGGCACCTCTGGTTCTCCTGCCCGTGACACACTCCTGCGGGGGAAGAGGGACTGGGATAGAACCAACACCAAACTGACGCAGAGGACAAAGAAAAGAAAGACGACAGAAATAAAAGGAAGAAGAAAGATGCGAAAGAAGAAGTCCAAATACATTAAGTGGAAGAAAGGGAGGAAGAAAAAGACCATAGAAATGAGAGAAAGAGGAGGAAAGAAGAGAAAAAGTCCAAATACATTAAGGAGAAGAAAAGGAGGAAGAAAAAGACCACAGAAATGAGAGAAAGAAGAAGAAAAATGAGAAAGAAGAAGTCCAAATACATTAAGGAGAAGAAAAGGAGGAAGAGAAAGACCACAGAAATGAGAAAAAAGAAGAAGAAAGAAAATAAAGAAGTCCGAATATATTAAGTGGAAGAAAAGGAGGAAGAAAAAGACCACAGGAATGAAAGAAAAGAAGAAAGAAAATAAAGAAGTCCAAATACATTAAGTAGAAGAAAAGGAGAGAAAAAGATCACAGAAATAAGAGAAAAAGAAGAAATGAAAGAAAGAAGAAATCCAAATACAAACTGAAGAAAAGGAGAGAAAAGAAGACCACAGAAATGACATAAACAAAAAGAAAGAAGAGAAAGAAGTTCAAATACATTAAGTGGAAGAAAAAGACCACAGGAATAAGAGAAACAAGAGGAAAAGAATGAAGTCCAAATACATCATCTGAGAACTGCAATGTAACTTACCTAAAAAAACTTATCGATGGGAAAGATCTCTTCTTATCCCGTCTCTTGCGCCCAAATGAAAAACAATTATGTGCGGGCATCTTGTGGGTGCAAAAAAACTGTGCACTACCTCTCACTCTCAAAGCTGAACTAGAAATGAGTCTCCTAACCTGTACTGTAATGTAACTTACCTAAAAAAAACTAATCGATGAGAAAGATCTCTAATCATCCCGTCTCTTGCGCCCAAATGAAAAACAATTATGTGCGGGTATCTTGTGGGTACGGGAAAGCTATGCACCACCTCTCACTCTCAAAGCTGAACTAGAAATGAGTCTCCTAACCTGTACTAATGACTACTATGATCATTCTACACAGCGGAAACCCAGGGGGAGTGTGACCTGACAAAGCTGACCTGACACCACGCCCTTCTACCTGAACACCTGCCCTGCTGACAGGCAAGTGGAAAGTGACAGTTCAGCGGCTTAACAAGATAAGTCAGGTCAGGTCAACTCCACCATTCCTCCTCCCTTCTCACACCCTCTATCTATTTCAATCAGTCGCTCGCTCTTTGTTCCTCTCTTCCTCCCTTCCCCCCGCCCCTATCTGATTACACACACACACACACACACACTCTTTTCCTGATTCTCCTTTTTGCCCCTCCCTCTCCATTTCCACTCGTTTTCCTCTCTCTCTCTCTCCACTTTTTTCTTCCCTGTGTGTGTGTGTGTGTGTGTGTGTGTTCAGCTAATCTAATAGGGAAGGAGAAAGGGAGGAAGCGAGTGCCAAATTAAGTGATAAGAATATAGATAAAGGGTGTGAGAATGGAGGAAACAAGGGAGGAGTGGAGGGAAGAGAGTGGAGGGAAGAGAGGAAGGGAGGAGGGAAGAGAGGAAACGGGAGGAGAAAAGGAGAAGGGAGAGAGGGTCAGGTAAAGGATGAGGAAAGAGGGAGAGAAAAGTGTGAGTGGGAGGGAAAGAGATTAAGAGAGAGAGGAGAGGAAGGGGAAAGAAAGTAAGGAGAAGGAAGGAGGAAAACAATAAGGAGAGGGAGTGGTATAAGGAAGAAAGGAAAAGGGGGAGGTATTGAGCGTTCATCTTGGCGCCACAACTGCTGAGTCATATGGCGCCGAATTTAATACAGAACTATTATATTCTAAAACAATAAAACCGGAAAAAAACACCAATAAAACTATATAAAATCAATTAAAAATTAAAAGCATGATAAAAAACAACAATAAAAGGTCAATAAAACCTACAGGAGGCTAAGGACGCCAGCCTCCTGTAGGAAGCCAAGAGGGGGAGGGAAGACTCTCTCTCTCTCTCTCTCTCTCTCTCTCTCTCTCTCTCTCTCTCTCTCTCTCTCTCTCTCTCTAATCAGCCTTTTCCTCTTCTCGCCCTTGTATCAAATCTCAGGGAAGTATTATCAGCTTAGGTTAGGTTAGGTTCTTGCCCTTGTATCAAATCTCAGGGAGGTCATTATCAGCTTAGGTTAGGTTAGGTTCTTGCCCTTGTATCAAATCTCAGGGAAGTATTATCAGCTTAGGTTAGGTTAGGTTCTCGCCCTTGTATCAAATCTCAAGGGAAGTATTATCAGCTTAGGTTAGGTTAGGTCAGGTTCTTGCCCTTGTATCAAATCTCAGGGAAGTATTATCAGCTTAGGTTAGGTTCTCGCCCTTGTATCAACTCTCAGGGAAGTATTATCAGCTTAGGTCTTCCATTTTGGCCTGACCTGCCGCCAATACCTTGTCCACCACTTCATGTTATATTCCCCCCAAAAAGAGACAGCATGAGCCAAGCAAGAGTCATATACCACGGCAGCCACTATAAATAAAATTCGCTTGCTCCACTAACAGGCTGGGGTCATCGAAGCGACTCCTGAAGAAAGTCCACCAGCGCTATTGGCAGCACAAAAACAACAACAGCAACAAAAATAATAATAATAATAATAATAATAATAATAATAATAATAATAATAATAATAAAGTAAAATACAAAAAATAAAGAGTTCTAGTGGACCTTGCAAAGTATAAACACACAAATTATGAGAGCTACCTATTCTAAAATGCTCGGCGCAGCGCAGTTTAGTAATGCAAGCGGCAAGTGAATCTCCTCATAAACCAAGAGTTATCCCCATGAAAAAAATAAATAAATAAATAAAATAAAAAATAAACGTTAGTGTGAAGCAAACCTAAATGAAAATCTTCCCTTATCCCAGTAACTGACCACCTACTCACAAATATGGAAACAGCATCATCATCATCATCATTTCGTTTATCGTCCGTTTTCACTTTTCCTGAGCCGCTGGACGCTTTATGGCTCTCCTCCATTCTACTCTGTCTTATGCCTGATGCTCATCCAGTCCCATCAATGCCAAGTCTTCCTGTATACACCTTCTCCACGTTTTCCTAAGTCTACCAACTGGTCTCCTTCCTTCTACCTCTAATCTCTCCAAAACTCCAAGCACTGTATCCTCACCTGCTCTCTTTACATGTCCAAACCATCGGAGTCTTTCCCTTCAGAGCACTGTTTCCAGGTTCTCTACTCCACATCTGTTAGCTACAACTGCACTGGTCACCCTATCTTGCCACCTGATATGTACCTCAGCATTCTGCGATCACTTGCTCTCAATACCTCCATCAATTTTCTAGTTAGTTTTATTAATTGCAGCCATGCATTCAACAACACAAAAAACAAGTCCCCAAGAAAATCTACTCCAACTCCGAAGCTGCATCTCAACATGCTTCAATACCACAACTAACAACTAATAACACTCACCAGCTCGTCTGCGTGGAGTCTATCGAGGCGGTGATGGTGTCCGAGCTCCCTCCACTCTCCACTGACACATCCAGGGCAGTGGTGGATGGCATGCTGACATCCGCTTCCTCTACTGAATGTTCCTCTGTGCTGGAGGTGGCGGTGATGGTGGTGGGGGTGGCGGTAGGCTGGGCATCTATATGGCTGGGTTGGGTGGTGTTACTCGTCTCGGAATCTTGCATGGTTGCCTGCCTGGGGACCTTCGGAAGAGCACAGTCCATGAGAGCGGAAACAGCACCTTGAGATGAACTAGTCCCCTCTGATGACTTATGGGTACTCAGTGATATCTTGGAGGGTGTGTTCACATCCTTGACAGTACTGGAGCTTTCTGTAACTCTCACATCAGTAACATCAACCTCCTGCTTAGTGGGGTGTGAGTCTGGCTTCTCTGTGGTGTTAGTGGGCAAAGTGGTCTCTGTGTCTTTCGGAATGGGAGGCTTCATAACAGCTGCATCTGGTGGCGTGGTGTTAGGGTGCTCTGGTAGAGGTGTTGGTTTGTGCTGGGGCGTGTGTTGGTCTATGGATGGCTGTAGTGTGTGTACGTCGCTGCCGGAGATTCTGTGTAGCGTCGGCTGTGTGTGGATGATGTTGGCGGTGGGGCTGAGGTCCTGAACGAGGGTGTTGTTGCAGGAGTCCAGGTGTGAGGGGGAGGAGTCACTCGAGGAGGCATCGGTCAACACCTGGAACACAAATACGTTATCCTAATACTTCACTGTCACTGTTGCCCCATCCTTCTACTCCTGCCATGGTATCAAAGTTCATTATACTGTACTTCATTACCATAGTTCCCCCATTCATTATATCCAGGGTAGGAGGTCATAAGAAGGCATTTAGGGTCATATTCTAAGACATTCCGCCCCCAAGAACACACACTTGACAAGGCTTTCGTAGGAGTTTTAGGCCTTTCCAGAGGTAGTTTTATGACCCTGGTGGTAGTATGGCCCTTCTTATGTACCGTGAAAGTGAAAAAACACTCTTGAGAACCTGATTAATCTTCCTTGCGGCCTTTAGAAATAGCTGGCGTGGGAGGCAGAAGCGTCTAACAATACGACCCTTAATGTTGTAAAAGAGAGTAGGAAAGTATTTAAAACAATTGCTGAGGAAAATACTGTCCTGACCTGTAAATACTTTGTTGTAAGAGAGTAGGAAAGTATTTAAAACAATTGCTGAGGAAAATACTGTCCTGACCTGTAAATACTTTGTTGTAAGAGAGAGCAGGAAAGTATTTAAATCAGAAGAGGACAGATTGCTGCTATCGGGTTAAGAATTAGACGTACATGGATAGGCTTACCATGCTGATTTTTTTTTTTTTTTTTTACAGCACAGGGAGCAACTCAAGGGCAACAAAAAGAAAGTGTACAAGAAAAACCCTGCCAATTGTAGCTCCCATGAAACAAAAAGCAGGAGTAGCCAAGAGAGAGGTCAATTTGAAAGTTTAAGTCACCTCCCACCCTTCACAAGTCTCCCAAATCCCAAGAAGCAGAACCCAAGTGTTGCTCCCGGTTACCTCAATGGATGAAGGTGACGTCAGAAGGCTGGAGGAACCGAGGACCTCAATGGAGTCTGGGGAGCTGATGGGACTAGGCTTCAGGGGCCCACACGTGACCATGTGCTTCATCTTCTCCGCTGTCACTGAGGTGCTGCACACGGCTTCATCGGGGGAGTTGCTTTCCGACGTGAGCACCACTATACTGTCTGGGGTGTGAGCCTCGGAGTTTGCACACGACACACTAGTTCTCCTATCACAGGATTCGGCCACGCTTAACACACTCCTCGGACTGTCTGCCTCCTGCTGGCCTAGGCACTCGCTCTCCTGACCACTGACTACTTCAAGGCGTGTCTCTCGGTCATGCTCCTCGTGGAATATGTCCTCAGAGATTGCCACCGGGACGTCCAGATCAACGGACCGTCCAGAGAGGGAGCCCTGACTCTCCTGCCGCAAGAAGCCGCCCATGTCGCTCTCCACGCTGCCCACCACCAGTCGGCTCTTGGCGAAGCCTTCCTCGTCAATGGTGTCGTCCACTAGGCTGTCCTCTCGCCCCTCCAGCTCTCCTGACCCACCAGTGAAGGCGCCTGAGACACAAGAAAGGGATGGTGTGGTTTACAATGTGTAGTGGACTGATGGTTTATGAATGTGGTGGATGAATGGTGTAAGACTAGGGTAATTTTCTCAGACACTTCCGCCTCTCACATCAACTATTCTCAAAGGCCAAATCGGTGATCAGTCGGGTTCTAATGAGTGGTATTTCAGGTTCATGGTACAGAAGAAGGGTCAAACTATCACCAGGTCAAAAACTATCCCTGAAAATACCTAGAACTCCTATGAAAGCCTTGTTAAAAATGTGCTAGGGTGCTGACAGGTTTAAGAATATGGGCGTTACACACACACACACATTTGATAAGGCTTTCATAGAGGAGCTGTCAGTATTTCCATGGGTAATTTTATGAGCCTTTTTTTTTCCTTCAGTAAACACCTCAAGGGCAAAAAAAAAAAAAAAAATAATAATAATAATAATAATAAAAAAAGACCACAAATCACTGCTCCTATTTGAAAGAGTTAAGAGGAGTGGCGTGAGGGACGAAAGAGTGATGATGCTGGTTACCTCTCACATAAGGGATTTGGACAGTATAGGGATAGACCATATAGATAGTTTGATTTACATAGATAGAAAATCAGACAGTGATTTTACATTAATCAGAAGACTCCAAAACGTTGCATTTCTACACACTGGACCACTGATGGTCATCTGAGTTTTACGCCATTGTTAAACCATTAGATTTGCTGCGCAAGGAAGGATCATTTTGCTGAACACCTTCTAATTTAGCAATATCCTTTGCATGGTGGTCTGACTAAACTGTTGTTATTACATCTTTATTCTTGAATACAAAGTTTCTTTTAATGAAGCCCAACATTCTGTTCGCTTTATTTGCTGCATCGATGCATTGCTGTCAATTTGAAGGACCTGGCACTTGTCTTTTGCACCGTGAATGCAAAAAAATACCCATGAAAACATGACTAATCACCTTTGAGGCCTTGGGAATAGTTGTTGTGAGAGATGAAAGTGTTCTAACCTAACCTACCTGCTGGTTACCTCTCACATAAGGGATTTGTACAGTATAGGGATAGACCAAATATAGATAGTTTGACAAGGCTTTTGCACCATGAACATGAAAAAACACTCATGAGGACACGACTAATCACTTTTGTGGCATTGGGAACAGCTGTGAGAGATGAAAGTTTCCTAGCCTAACCTAACCTAACCTAACCTTTGTGTTGTTCTTACCTTCCAAGTGGTGTGGGTGATCCGAGGACATGACCATGAGGCCGCTCTCCCAACCCCAGCCCCACTCCCCCTCCACCCCTCCTGTGCCTCCCTCACCCCCTCCGCTGCCACCACCACTACCATCGCCAGCACTACTTGTCTCCACCGCTCCTTCGCTTCCCTCGTGCTTCGTCTCTAACTGTGGAAGTGTAGAAAATAAGTAAATAAGTAAGAGGTTGATGGTAGCAATAGATCGTTATTAGAATATACGTATAAAAAAAGGAGGATTTAAAAAGAAAGGAGCAAAATTAAAGAAAAAGATGATATTAATGGGAAAATAAAGAGTTTATAGTTAAGGATTAAGATATATACACACACACACACACAACACACAAGGACACAGTAAAAAATTGGGAAAAGGAAAATGCTTGAGACATATAAAGAAATATAGCTTCCCGCAAAGAAACATAGAGGTTTGGAACAGAAAATCAACAGAACCAAACCAATTCAACAACGCTGCAATGACTTCACAAACTTCCAGAGACCAAAGTGAACATAACAACCTCACATTCTTACCCTTAATACCTTGGGCTGTGAGGGGCATTCGTCCAGGCTGGCGGTGCGGGGCTGGGTGGACACGGGGCTGCCGGCCAACTGTAGGGTGGGGAGGCTGGTGCTGCTGCGAGGGGGCTGGGTGGCCACGATAGACTTCTCAGGGCTCCCTTGTGCTGCTCCCTCGCCTAGAACATGATCGTGTTTTATTACGCATGTCTAGAAAAGCTTATAGTACTTCTTATAGTCTTCACTTGGACTGACTGATTGCTCCCTTCCCCCATTATTAGCAGTAGTACCAGTATCATTTTTCTTATAGTCTTCACTTGGACTGACTGATTGCTCCCTTCCCCCATTATTAGCAGTAGTATCTTTTTTTTTCTTTTTTTTTAAGCAAAGGAAACAGCTCTCTTATTTGGGGACTCTTCCTTTTCCACTTTAATCTAGAAAAAACCTTGTACTTTCATATAGTAGTCTTTGGGACTGACCATTATTAGTAGTAGTATCTTTTTTTTTAAGCAAAGGAAACAGCTCTCTTATTTGGGGACTCTTCCTTTTTACGCGCCTCGGGAGACACTTACGGCGCGGCGACTGTTTGCTCCCGTCGGTGTTCTCGAAGAAGGACCCCGTGAAAGACCCCCACAGGCTGCCCACCATGTTTGCCGCCGCAGCTTTCCCGCCATCTGGAAGTCAAAACGCAAAAATTTTAAATGTTCGTCATTGGTTCTTTTAATTTCTAGCGTTTCAATATTTTATTTCATCTTTTTTACTTTTATTTCTCTTTTTACTCTTTTTTTTTTTTACTTAGTTCTTACTTTTTTTGTCCTGCCCTCCCATCACCAAAAAATCACAAATAAAAAAATTTAAATTTTCTTTCTTTTAATTTCTAGCGTTTCAATATTTTATTTCATCTTTTTTACTTTTATTTCTCTTTTTACTTCTTACTTTTTTCTACTAGGTTTACTTTACACTGTTTTCGCTGCCTTCCTGCCATCTGGAAATCACAAGGTCAAAATTTTAAATGTTCGTCAATGGTTCTTTCTTCTAATTTCTAGCGTTCCAACATTTTTTTTATTTTTACTTTTTTACAATTTCTTTTCCTAACGACTTAACTTCACACTTTGTACCTTGAACCTAAAAAACACTCGTTACAACCAGACTGATCTCCTTTTTGGGCTTTGGAAATAGTTGATGTGAGGGGCAGAGGCATCTAACAACACCAACCATAGTGTCTGCACCCCTCCCTCTATACCTGTTTCACCTCTTATAATCATCATCATCATCGTTTAGCGTCCATTTATTCCCTATGGTGGTGTTGGACGGGATATGAGCCTCCTCCACTGTTGCCGGTCCAAAACCATTTCTACCGTGATCTTCAGCCTCCTCATATCTTCCTCCACCACCCTTCTCCACGTCTTCCTTGGCCTTCCTATAACAATAATAATTCTGCTTCACATTACCATAAAGTGACACGCACCTTTTGCGGTCGAGGCTGCTGCTGCTGCTGCTGCTGCTGCTGTTGATGATGAGTCGATGGGTGAATTAGCAGGTGTGAGAGGGGACTTTTTTTTGTCCAGACCAAATGAGGCAAAGAAGCTCTCCGACTCATCCTTCAGCTTTTCTTGGAGTCCTGGAAATCAATGTCTTCTTAGGGAAATCAGGGAGGGAGGGATTGTGGGAGGGGAGTGATGGAGGAAAGTGGAGAGAAGGAAGGAGGAAAGTGGAGAGAAGGAAGGAGGAAAGTGGAGAGAAGGAAGGAGGAAAGGGAGAGAAGGAATTGGGAATAAGGGAGACAAATGAGAGGAAAGGGAGAGAAGGAAGGGGGAATAAGGGAGACAAATGAGAGGAAAGTGAGGAAGAAAGGAGGAAAGGGAGAGAAGGAAGGGGGAATAAGGGAGACAAATGAGAGGCACCATCGTAGTCACTTGGCCACATTTAGGTTCGTAGTAATCACAATGTTCTCACCTTAGGCTAAATAGAGTGTAGCAGGTTCTCCACAAACATACCTTTAGAGGGCGGGGCGGGAGGGGAGACAGGCAGAGTTGACGGTGGTAGAATATTCTCCTCATTCTCTTCTATGTCGAGAGCCTTGTCGATCGTGCGCTGGGCTTCCTTGAGGGCGGACTTGGCAAGGGAGGTGAATCCGGCAGCATCAAACCAGCTCATAGTGTCGCTTCCCTGTGGCAGAGAAAGTATTGTTCTTACTTCGTCTCCGTTCTTTACTTAAATGGTGCAGGAGGCAGGACAAGGACAAACAATATTAGAAGAAAATTATTATAATACCATACTCTCAAAAAAGAACCAGAATATGCCAAATAAGTGATCAGTATTGGTTTGAGGTGTTATGGCTCTCCTCTCTTGAAGTAGTTTAAGTCATACGAAGGAGGAAAAACAGAGGAAGGAAGGAAGTTTCAGAGTTTACCTATGAAAGTGATAAAAGAAAGATGATACTGGTAACTCTTGCATTAGGAAGCTGGACAGCATAGAGATGAGTGGGAGGGGTGGAAGCAGCAGTTAGCAAATTCAAAAGAGCAGTTAGCCCAAAAATATATAACAACTGAAATATAGCAAGAGAAGCAACATTACAGTGAACTACTTGTAATGTCTGTCTGTCTGTCTCTCTCCTTTGCTCTCTGATGGGAAGGAGTACATAGAAGGCTACCTGTATAAACTATAGTCAAACCATTTCAAATAGTCTGTTTAGGTGTTCGATTCTGTGGGTCCTTTCTTCCCCTCTGTTCTAGCCACACAGTCCCAACACCTAGCCTTTCCCCTCATATTTTACCTATATGTAATTATGAGAGAGAAAAATAGGTGTTTGGACTGTGTGGCAGAGCAGAGGGGAGGAAAGGACCCGCAGAATCGAACGCTCAAACGGACTATTTGAAATGGACTATAGTGTAGAATTATCCCTGGGCAGCATTTGACAGCCATTCACCTGCAAGCATTACTCAAGTAGTGTCAAGTATTTGCTATTATCAGAACTAAACACAGTGAACATGATACACCAGTTGGTAAACCTATAAAATGCAAGTAATATGTGAGACTTCTGTACAGGTAATATTATAGTGAGGTAAAAGAAAGAGGTATGAAGCAAATCAACATAATTACAATATAATACCGGTAAGTAAAATAGCAAGCAGCAGGCAAAGAGGAAAAATTAATAGTGAGTAAATAGTTTTGAGGCAAGTATGAATAATATTAAACATTGAACATCGACAACTTACACCCAAATGACCCTCTGACTGGGAAGGAAAAAATGAAGGAAATCTTGAGGTGGGAAAATAGACAAGGAAAGTCTGGCAAAAATAACAGTTGATGAATAAAATGATTTTCAAGAATATTAACACAACTAATTATATATATATTCATGGGGTGTATTATCTAGCATATTAATACTATACAGGGATAGAGATTAAGAGGCTGTTCAACTCCATAAGGGAAAATAAGAACATTAAATAATAAGAAGAAAAAGAAGTGACAAAGAGGAAGTGATAAGGTGGAGCAACAAACAAGGCAAGACAAACATAAACAGAATTTCAGACAAATATAATACTCATAATGAATAAACATTAATATTCTTGGTCATGTCTATTGTGTTTTACAGGCAGGGTTGATTGAAGGAGCTAAGGACTGAGGGTTGAAGGGCCCAGAGCCTCCCTGTAGCTGGGTTACAAACATTAATTCACCTGTTCTTTAGTTTTTTGGTGTTACCGTATATGTAATTCAACTGATTTAGCAATTCCCTTCTGAGGCAAACCATTTATTTCTCCACCCCCATAAAAATTATGGGACTTTTGGGAAACCTGTCATTTAGTAGCCCAATGGAAATATTCATAGCTTCACCTGTCTCACAAATGGCATAACATCACCTCCTGACAGGGGGGGGGTCGTTTTTCTATTGACCCCGTATTTTAACCTAACCAGACCTCCTGACAGGAGAAGAGAAGCTCACTGCCCCCTCAGCCCACCATTTAAGGCTTCTGACACTTACGATGATCCATTTCAGATCACTGATCTGGTTGCAAAGTCAATATTCTGTTTACCATTGAGATCTGGAATCTAGTGATCTGATCATGATCTGCCTGATCAGATATAAGAGGTATTTTTTGCCACTTCCCTAGGAAATGGTTATAGTGAAAGATGAGTAGCACGACAAGATATATCAGAAAAATATACGGTAGTGTCAAACTCCACAGTGTGACAGGTGACAAATTAAATTAATACAAACTCTTGTCCCTTTGGGCATGAGGACACAAAAGCAGATTTGCAGTACATAATAAAATCCCAGCAGAGGCCCCGCTGGAGGGAGGCAGGGCAGGGAGGGGAGGGAAGGGAGGTGGAGGGAACACTAATAACAAGGGAAGACAAACAAATATGTAACCTAACACGTTGGACCAATAAATACCAATGAATACATCAGTCTTACATACACTGACGACGTGCAGCAAAGGGCATGATAGCAAACACGGGAAGGAGGGGCAGTAGAGGGCGATGATGTGGTGGTCAGGTCAGGCAGCACACAACTCAGGACTCACCCCCCCCACCCCCACCACCACCACCACACACACACACACACACACACACACACACACACACACACACACTCTAATAGGCATCATTGCTAAGTGTCAGTCTCACGTATATACTTACGGCGAGCACCAAAGGGCATGATAACAAACACGGGAAGGAAAAGCAGTAGAAGGGATGCTGAGAGGTGGTCAGGTCAGGTCAGGTCAGCACACAACCCAGGGCCCCCCCCCCCCAACACATACAATAATAGGCACCATTACTAAGCGTCAGTGTCATTTATATACCAAGGGCGAGCAGCACGGGGCATCATAACAAACACGGGAAGGAGGGGCAGTGGAAGGGATGCTGTGAAGTGGTCAGGTCAGGTCAGGTCAGCACACAACCTAGGGCGCCCCACCACTCGTCCCTCCCCCAACCACACACTAGCTTCCCATATGTATAACAGTGCCAGGGTAATTATTCCAGGCTTAAGGATTGTGGCTGTGTCCTCACCCTGGCGGCACATCCCAAGAGGCGGGGCTGTGTGGCTCCCTCAGCTGGTGACACGCAGGCAGCGCGGCGCTTACTCCCCGCGGCGGACCTCCAATGCCAAACACAGCCACCCTCCAACCCTTTCGTTCACTCCCTATTGGATTTCCACCATGGAGTCTAGTTTTACCCATAGAATTATCTCACGAAGGCACGCAGTTTCCCTTCAGACCAATTTATTTCCGCTGTGGTTTGTGGTCACTGTTCTACCCTTAGTTAAACCTCCAATGCCAAACACGCCCACCACCAACCCTTTCGTTCATCTCCCTTTGGATTTTTACTAAGGAGTCTATAGTTTTACCCATAGAATTACCTTACGCAGACACGATTTTCTTTTCAGACCGATTTATTTCCGCTGTGGTTTGTAAGAGTGGTGTTCCGCAGGGTTGTGTTATACCTCCCACTTTCTTTTGTGCATTAATGATCTTTCTTTCGTTCACGCACACTCACACAGACACTAATTCACTAGTACATCACAACAAACTATATTCTATCTACTTTTATGCCGACGACTCTTCTCTGCATGTTTTGACGCAAGACCCTCCCAAGAGGAATGTGTACATACACAATTCAGGGGCAGTACAACTTGACCTTTGACCTTACCTGCATTTCTGAATGAGGTACAAGAAACTCCTGCTTGTATTCTGCAGCTCCTCAAAAGCTCAACACTCGATCAACACACTCTTCCAAACGTCTATTCCTTATTTTTCAATCTTATAACTGTCTCTCCACAGATATGAGTCTTGCCCCACCCTTGGACGTATGGAAGAAGCACGATTTTCTATTTTATCCCAGTGTTATCCAAATCCCTTAATTAAGAGATAATCAGCTTCTTCACTTTTTTCAGGCTCACGAGTCTCCAATTATCTTCATTTTTTCAGTAGCAGCTCTTTTAGCGGACTTTTTTTTAACCCTTTAGCTGCTTCCTTCATTGCAACAAAAGGTTAATTCTTGATCTCAACAGCAGGAAGTTCGAACTTTTTCCTCTAACAGTGGATTTTTTTTTCTTTACCTTTTTTTAACCTTTTTCCTTGACATAGAAGGTTGGACTCTTTTACGGGGTTACTAATCACGGGTGTAAACAAAGATAAGTCTGCTCGTCCTCTGCTCTCTGTCCAAGGTGGGTCATGGGTGGCTCTTGTGACCCCAGGCATTGTAATTGTGTTGGGGAGGACATCAAGGTAGAGTGAGGGAGTTAAGGGGGAAAAGGAGTAGAGAGGAAACCCGAGGTGGAGTGTTGTTCCTGCTATGAATCATCGCGCTGAGAAAGTGTTGCACCACGGCCAGGATTTAGGGAGACTTGTTTAGGCCTGAACTGTGGCAGTTTTTATGATGATTTTAACGGGCTAGTCATCACTGTGATAACCATTCCATCCAATTAATAGTCTGATATGTGAACAACTAGTTAAGCAGTGGTGTATTGTGGCAACAAGCTACTATCCTCAGCAGCAATAAGTCCTGTACTTGACGGCTTATATGCCTTCAGTTTGGACAGGCATTTAAAGACAAGATAAAATAAATGGGTTTAAACTACAAATGTCAGGTGACTTTTTCTTTAGCAACATTAGGTCACCATTCCTTGAATACTGTACTGGTGTAACAAATGCTGTTGTACAAATGGAGGTGGATTTATATTATTGGCCATTGTAGCTTACAGGGCAATTTATATACAGTTTTTGCATTGTTTATCTCTGTTTTTTATAATTTTCAAGCATTCTTAATATTAAATGTGTACCAGTATCTAATTTTCTTGATTTCGTATTAATTAGAAACTATTTTGCCATGTATTATAATATTTTCTCTCTTTCTCTCTGTGAGCGTAGTTGTTAATGTTGCACCATGCAGCAGCCACAATCGCAGGGTTGGCCTCGCCATGAGTGGCTGCAAGCAGGGACGGCCTCACAGCAAAGTACAAACTAACACGTGTGCTGACGCCTGACCCGCTAAACCAGTGTTCTGATGTGCCGTGTATTCTTGTGTTAAAACTGACATACTGGTAGTGGGCTCTTTTCTTTTTCTCTTTGCTTGTTTTCCTCAGCGTTGTTTATGTCGACTTTTTTTTTTATTAACAACACTCAATTTACTCACTCATAGTTTGCCTTTAGCTCAGGTTTAACTTATCAGGAGTGAACTTTTGTGTGTTGGCTTGTTGGTTTCATTCTTTCTAGTCTCTAATCCTTTGTGTTTCCATATATAAATACTTTTCCCTGTGAAAATCAGAGTGGATTGGCGTTCCATTAGTTGCATCTGACTCACTTAAGTCCTGGATAGATTTAACATGAATCTTTACTTGTAGATAAGATAGGAGATGAGGATGGAGATAACCCAGAAATAAAAACAGGAAGTTTCAGAGAGATATAAAAGAGTGAAGCTACATACTATATAACTCTTGCACTACTCTGGAAGACCAAGGAAAGCCTGGAGATGGTGTGTGGAGGAAGACATGAGAAAGATGAATATTAGAGAGGAGAATATGATCATTAAGAGTGGGGAGATACATAGCCCGTCAAGGCACATATGGACATTGAACAAAAAGTAGAAGAGAGGGGAGGAATAGGACTTATGCAAACTTTTAAAGGAGAAACTTATGAGAAGGATGAAAATACTCAATGAAAAGACTCAACCCATTCAACCTCATAAAGGAAGATACAGACATTAAACAAAAAGAAGAAGAGAAGGGAGAATTAGGACTTATGCAAACGTATAAAGGAGAAACTTATGAGAAGGATGAAAATACCAGAGGGGAGAGAGGCTGTCAAGAATGGGAAAAGACTTAGCCCATTCAGCCTCATAAGGGAAGATATGGACATTGAACAAAAAGAAGAAGAAGAGAGGGGAGAATTAGGACTTATGCAAACTTAAAAAGGAGAAACTTATGAGAAGGAGGAAGATACCAGGGAGGAGAGAGTATACAGTTGTCAAGAATATGGGAAAGACAGCTCATCCAACCTCATAAGGGAAGATATGGACATTGAACAAGAAGAGAGGGGAGAAAGGGGACTTATGTAAACTTATAAAGGAGAAACTTATGAGAAGGATGAAAGTACCAGGAAGGAGAGAGTATACAGTTGTCAAGAATATGGGAGAGACTCAGCCCACTCAGCCTCATAAGGGAAGATACAGACATTGAACAAGAAGAAGAAGAAGAGAGGGGAGAATTAGGACATGTAAACTTATGAGAAGGATGAAAATACTAGGGAGGAGAGAGTATACGGCTGTCAAGAATATGGGGAAAGATTCAGCCAATTCAGCCTCATAAGGGAAGATACAGACAGACATTAAACAAAAGGAAGAGGAAAGAGAACACTCATGCAAACTAGGGTGGGAAGAGAGTAAACAATCATCAAGTGTGGGTGAAGAAGACGACTTACGCAAACCTTATTATCCCCCCTCTCGGCCAGGAATGATGTCGAGTGAGCCAGACTACGGGGCGGCGCTAGGCCTCATCAACCACTTGCCCACGGAGGAGTTACGTGACCTGGTCAACAATGACGACAAGCTCACAGAACTCGTCAAGGATGTCCCACAGGTATGAAGGAGAAGGAGAGAGAGTAGTGGAGGAGAATGAAAAGGAGAGGAGAAAGAGGAACAGAAAGAAGAGGAGGATGGGAGGAAGAGGAAGAGGAGGAGAGTAGAGAAGTAAAGAAAAGAAAGACGTACAGAAGGAAGAGTAGGGAGGAGAAAAATGAGGAGGAGGAAGAGGAGAGTGGAGTGGAGAAAAAAAGGAGCAGGAGGAGGAAGATGGGAGGAGAAGGAAGAGTTAGAGGGTGAGAAGGAGGAGGAGGAGGAGGAGGAAAAAGTGTAGAGTGCAGAGGGTGAGAAGGAGAAGGAAGAGAAAGAAGAGAAGAAGGAGGAGAAGTAGTGGAGTGTAAAGGAAGAGGAGGATTAGAGGAAGAGGATGAAAGAAGAGGAGGAGGGAGGTACAAAAGAGAGAGAGAAGGTGCACTCAGTCATTCAGTCTCTCTCTCTCTCTCAACAGTCAGCCTCTATTTCCATCTACCTAACTTAACCTTTATCACTATCTTTCTGGTTCCCGCAGATGAAGAACTTGGCCAATGAGCAAGAGATCCTTCTGGCGGCCAACAAGTCACTGGCAGAGTTCAACCTCTCACTGGAGCCCAAGTTGTCGCAGGTACGTTTAGCAATGACCTGTTTCCTTACTTCCTTTTTGTCCAGTTCTCCTCCTTCTCCTCCTACAATTTCTCCTTCTGTCCCTTCCTCTTTCCTTTCACTCACATGTAATACTTTTCCTCCTCCACCTTTTCCTCTTCTCCTCCTCCTACTCTTTCTTCCCTTCCCATTCTTCTCCCTTTGCTCCCTTTCCTCTCTTCCTCTTCCTTTTCACTCCATTACTCCTTTTTTTCCCTCCTCTTATTCCTTTTATTTACGACTAATCCTTTTCCTCCTCCACCTTCTCCCCTTCCTACTCTTTCATCTCTTCCCAGTCTTCTCCTCCTGCCCCCTTTCTCTCTTCCTCTTCACTCCACTCTACTCCTTTTTTCCCTCCTCTTTTCTTACATTCACAACTAATCCTTTTCCGCCTCCCCTCCTCCTTCTGCTCTGTTTTCTCTTCCTCTCGATTTTAGATTTAGATTTAGCACCTCATTTTGATTTTTTTTTCCCACAACCTTATAATGGCGGGTAAATATAATTACACCAAACTGCTTCTTCCTTTCTCCCAGGCCAAGCAAGCATTGATATCCAAGTACGAGGAGGCGGCGCAGCTCTCGGAGGAGGTCAACACTCTCAAGGCAGAATTCGGTGAGTACTCATGTTCTCTTTTCATATTCCTTTCTTTGCCCTTTTCTTTCTTTTCTACTTCGATTTTTTAAATTTTTTTTATACTTTCCATATGTTGCATCTATTTTTTCCTCTCCTCATTCTGCTGTTTTTGATTCATTTGCTTTCTGCTTATATGTGTTCCTCCTCTTTTATATTCCTCTTGTTTGATTCTTCTTTTGCCTCAGTTTTTCTTAGTCTACTTTCATCCATGTGTTTTGTATACTTTCCATATGTTGTGTCTATTTTTTCCTCTCCTCATTATGCTGTTTTTAATTCATCTGCTTTCTGTTTACATGTGTTCTTCCTCTTTTTTATTCCTCCCGTTTATTAATTTTTGCCTCAGTGTTTCTTAGTCTAACTTTCATTCATGTGTTCTGCCGATTTTTTTCTCCTTTTTCCATTTCTTTTCTGCACGTTTTTTTATTTTGTTCTTATTTTTCTCCCTTTTCTGCTCGTTTTCTGTATTTCTTGCTATGCCATTTGTTCCTTTTACGTCTGATTTTCTTGGCATACTTTTCCATCCATATCTTGTGCCTGTTTTTATATCCTCCATTTCAACCATTTGCCCTTCTTATATATTCATCCACTTTCTGCTTGCATGTGTTCTCTGTGTACCTCTTCTCTTTAATTTATTTTGTCCTTTGCTCTTTTCTTTTCTGTCCCTGTTTTCTTGGCATCCATCCATGTGTTGTGTCTACTTTTTTCCTCTTTCTGCTCTTTTTACATATATATTTTCTGCTTGCCTGTGTTCTCTGTGCACTTCTTAGCCACAGCTTCATGGTGTAATGGAGAGCTACTATTAGGAGAAACAACACTGACAAGACTGAGAGGAGGGGAGTAATATCAAGACACCTCTCTAGCTATGATTAGGAGGAGCAAAGCAAACATATTCAAGCTAGTATGGAGCCTTCCACAAGAGGGGAGTATATTGAGACACCTCTCCACCGAAATTGACCATCTCTAGTAGTCAGAACTGTACTGCTTTTCTGAGAGACTTAGCTTGGTTCATGGATGTTTTTTCCTTTACTGTAAAATAAAAAAAGTAGAGAATATAATCTACCTATGTAATCTAATCAGAAAAATCAATTAAGTCAACTCCAAGGGAACAGACAGAGTTTTATCACATATAGGTATCACTTTATTATGTGAACGAAGGCATTCATTTTCTCTCATAACAAGTGTTCATGGCTTGTCTGGGGCTTGGTGGTGGTTGGAGTGGGGGCATCAGTTGGTGAGGGTGACTAGAGTTTCGATGAGGTTCCCTTGGTGTTCTCGAAGCGCTCGCTCGGCCTTCTGCTTGGGAATCTCAAGTTCTCGGGTGATCACCTCAACGTCCTCCTTCTTGATGGACACTTTGGCCAGCTCCTGCTCCTTAGCCAGCTGGAGAAACAGTGATGGTACATTAGAAAACACAATTATAATGCTTAGTCACTTTATGGTCCTAAATAAGCATGAACAATAACGATGTAGATTTTTATGTTGCTCCCAGTCCCAGTTGAGCAGTGGAATGCCTTACCAAATAAGGTTGCTTGTGTCAATAGCATTCACAAATTAATGAAAAAAATGGTTTGAATATCGGGACAATACAACGCTTGTTTAATCCTGTAAGAATACAATTAGTAAGAACATTAAGTGGAAACACACACACACACACACACACACACACACACACACACACACACACACACACAAGAGAGAGGGATAAGGTGGAATCCATCACTGCCACCTTACCTTCTTGGCATCGTCCTGCCGCTTCACGTCGTTGATGACGGAGATGAAACTCGCATCGGACTTGATCTCCTTCTCCTCTGCGTAGTTGGTGACACGCTCGAGGTCCGCGGCACCACTGTCATGCTTGGCCACCTTCTTCTCCTTGCTCTTGGTCTCCACCTCGTCTTCCATCATCTCGTGGTTCTCGTCATGTGACATTCCTGCGGGTTGGAGGCTGTCTCTGTGGCTGGAAGGGAGTGCTAGACTCATAGAAAGGGAGAGAAACAATTTTGTCTGATTCTTAAGATTGCATGAATTTTGTGGTTAGATGACTTAAATAAGTGGCTTAGTGGTCAGGGTGTGGGTGCAGTATCTTGGAAGACCCAGGTTCGAGTCCCATCTGCTGCTACAAGATAACAATTTTCAGTCATCGCAAAGTGGCCGAGAGTGCCCACCCACATGCTCTCCTGAAGACCTAAACACAGCATGAGCCAACAAGATGGCACCATGATAAACACTTGCATGAGCCATAATGGGCTGGGGGCTGCCCACCAGACCCCACCAAGAAAGCCTACCAGCACCATAGGTTGAATCATCACCTCTAACATTTTCTGGGTCAAAATAAGTGTGGAAATTGCAATAAAACATTTAAACTTCATTTAAATTTTCTCCAAATGGTCAGAATAGGGAATGTCACACTAGGAAAACAATGGATAGATCTTTATGCACTGTTTAACCCACATTCTTTTATGTAACTGAGAGGGCACTCATAATAAATCCCGCCTAGGGGTAGCGGCATGATGGTGGTTAACCCCTTCACTACTGAGGAGACACCATTTGAGTAGTTAGCTCCCTAGCCTCTTTACAATCACAAAGGTAAACAATCAATAAGTCAAACAAAAAGTCATCTCTTTCTGAGGCAGAATGGCGGGGCACAGGTTCAGTGGTGATCTACTCTGCCATATAGAAATGGGTGTAATTCTGGATATTTACTGAAAGTGTCAACCTATCACAGCTTAATTATGAAGTATTCCTAAACTATTAGACACCTCTGCACCTTATCTCTGAGTATAGTAACCTTAAAAACGATCAAATGGAAGAAATAATAAAAAGGAAAATAGAAAACAGCAAGAAAGGAAAGAAATACCAAAAACATTAATAACCCAAACTAATTATAATCTAACCTAATCTACCTATAGTAAATATTTAGCACAACAAATGATACCTCAAAACACTGGACCTTAAAAACGATCAAATGCAAGAATGAAAAAAAGTGAAAATAGAAAACAGCAATAAAGGAAAGAAATACCAAAACGTCAATAAAATGTAAATGAGTAAACTGATTATAGTAACCTTAAAAATGATAAAATGGAAGAAATAATAAAAAGGAAAATAGAAAACAGCAATAGAGGAAAGAAATACCAAAACGTCAATAAAATGTAAATGAGTAAACTGATTATAGTAACCTTAAAAACGATAAAATGAAAGAAATTAAAAAAAGGAAAATAGAAAACGGCAATAAAGGAAAAATACCAAAACGTCAATAAAATGTAAATGCGTAAACTGAGCATAGTAACCTTAAAAACGATAAAATGCAAGAAATAAAAAAAAGGGAAAACAGGAAACGTCAATAAAATGTAAATACGTAAACTGATGCAGCCACCTTCCACCCTCGTCCCCTCAGCTTCTAAATAACCACCATGCACCTCCAGCCTTAATATAACCACAAAAGTCATGAAAACACACGGTAAATAGCGATAAAATGCCTGTGGAGGGTAATATTAACAGCTATTACCAGGGTGGAAGCGAGCACGTTGGGGGCCGCCTCTTGTTTACCTTGTGGCTTGGTCTTGGTCTGTCCGCGGGTTCCATGTTCGCGAAGATTCATGAGAAGTGTTTATTTTATGATGGTTAAGCTTTATTTTTCTGCATTGTTTCCTAGAGTATATGTCTTAATGATAACATGAGTATGAGTCAGAATAGTGCAGAGCGGCTATACATTACAGAACATACCCTATATTGTAACAGGAGAGTTCGAGTTTCAAAACACAGGAGAGATACATCTTGTCATGAAGTGGAGTAATAATATATAAAAATACTCTTAATAACCTTCCTTGATATGAAGTCGAACCCTTATGTTGTGCAACCAAAGGAGGCACAGAAAGACTAGTGTTTTACTCATGAACCAAAGGGGATCCCGAGTGCAACAAATTTCTAAGTCATATCACACCTGTCGGGTCCATTACATAATGTTTCTTATGTGTTTCAGACTCGTCAAGTGGACAGTACACAGCAGACACCCTCCAGGCCCTCCTCCAGACAGCTGCCCAACAGATAGAGGAGGAAACAGAGGTAAGAAACATACTCATTAATGCATACATAGGAAGTAAGGATGAAAAAGTGGACAGGGATAATTTTCTGATAACATGGAAGAACAAGATAATAGTTGAGGTTGAAATAGCCTAGAAACAGAAACAGAAATAGAGGAGGAAACACACTATATGCTGGAGCAGTGTTAAGAGGCTTTTTTTTTTGTTTCATCTTTGTTTTTGTCATGAGCAGCTTCCTTTTCTTGTAGAGAGAGAGAGAGAGAGAGAGAGAGAGAGAGAGAGAGAGAGAGAGAGAGAGAGAGAGAGAATAGCAATAAATGGTAGTAAGGAAAACAGCAATGTAAAGGTAAAGTTAAAAGGTAGAAAACAATCAGTAGAGGAGTTGATGAGGTGGATGGCCTTTGACACTTATCTATTTAGAAAAACAGTGAGCATAAAATAGCAATATAAGAGAGAAAAAGAAGCAACATTTTGGTGGACTATAAGAAGTAGATGACAGTCTGTCAAAGTAGAGGATTGGATGAGTAGGAAAGCAATGAGCATGAAATAGCAATATAATACAGTGAGAGAACCAGCACTCTGGCTAACATTAAGAGGTAGAAGACACTCATTTAAAGAAGGGAGTTGATGAGGTGGAAAAACCTTGCTTTTACTCAATTTGGAAGAACAGTGAGCATGAAATGGCAATATAAGTAAGATAGCAAGAGAAGCAATACTTTGGTAGGCTCAAAGACTCCGTTGGAGGAGTTCATGAGGTGAATGGCCTTAAGTGGTAGAAGACAGTCAGATAGAGAAGAGGAGGAAAGTTATTTTACTCTACTTCATTTAGATAAGCAATGAGCATGAAGAAAAGCAACATAATATATCAAGAGAAACAACATTTTTTGCAGATTTTTAAGAGGTAGAAGACAGCCAGTTACACCCATATCACTACTTAACTTTGGAATGGCACCTAACACATCACTCTTTTCCCTCAAGAACTTGGTCCAGTCATTCCTCGACAAGGAGAATGAAGTGGACGATTTCCTCTCTGAATTTCTGTCCAAGAGAAAGACGGCACATCTGCGGAGGATCAAGGCGGAGAAGATCACCAGCATCGTCGCACAGCAGAACAGCAGCAGCCACAGCACCCCTTACCCCCCACCTCCTACTGCTGGGGGGGGCATGGGCTATGGGGGGACGCAGTGGGCATCCCCTTACCCCACGCAGCCCGTTAACATGCCCATGCCTGGCTTCCATTAAGGTTCATTGAGGGAGGATAGAGGAGCTGTTTTGCCAAGAACTCACACACAGGTATCTCTTGCTTTATGATTCATTTACATTCTTGGAAAAGTGATCGTAAAGTGAAATGACTGTATAATGAAAACGAGGTCTTAATTAAGAGGGATGCATTCCTGGACCTAAAACCCCTAATTAAACCCCTAATTAATGATGCTTTATGAACTGTCCTGTATCAGAATCACTTTAAATATATAAATAGCATAAATAAAGAATAAATCGATCATAAAAGTGAGCCATAGGGATTGTAAAGAGAGGAAAGTAAATGAAGAATGACGTTCGTAAGAGTGAAATATCACACGATGAACTGTCGTAAGGTGGGGGATACCTGGACCACTTGATTTTACAGTAAGATCCTGAAGGGAGTGAGATCAGAAAGGGTAACTTGAATAGAATGCAAGCTACAAAATACTCAACCCAAAGATTATCTAGCAGCACAAACAGGGCTCAGAAACTCTAGCAAATGAAAAGCCTCTCCATATGATTCTGGCTGCTCAATTTCAAACACTTCAACTTAACACTTTGGGGAAGCAACGCCAACGTGGTCTTTTTATTTCCTCTTTTTCTTTTGCGTCCTTGAGCTACCTCCTTTCTCTGTTAACCCGTCTGCTGCGATTGGCACAGATTTCGCCTTCACTGGTAGTCTGGTAACATACACTCCCAGGCCTTTCTCTGCCTCTGTGGTGGATAGTGGAGTGTTTCCCATGTGGTATTGGTATGCTGGATATCCCCTCACAAGCTACATGACTACATTCTTCTTCACTGAATTGTAGCAGCCACTTCTTGTTCCACTCCTGTAGCCTGGTGATGTCTTCTTGTAGGAAATCCACATCCAAGGGGTTATAAAAAGACCAAGATGAGTGAAGTGTGATGAGAGACCAAGTTATATTGAGGGAAGACCAGAGTTTAAAGATATGAAGCAGCAAGAATTTAAATAGCACAAGTTTATGTATCCACCAGAGTCTTGCAGTATTCAGGGTCTTACTGTATCTGTTTATCCATCTACATCTCTCTTGGTTTGTAGCTGTGATGTAATGTCCTCTTGGGAAGTTACTTTTAAGGGGATGACCAGGGCAGAAAAGTCTCCAGCTCGCCCTGATCATGCACTCCTTATTTTGACCTTACACTTTTTTACTTTTTGACCATACACTTTTTGACTTTGACCATACACTTTTTTACTTTTTGACCATGCACTTTTTGACTTTGACCATACACTTTTTGACTTTTTGACCATATACTTTTTGACTCTTTGACCATATACTTTTGACCATACTTTTTTTTTTGCTTTTTGACCATGTACTTTTTGACCATACACTTTTTCTACTTTTTGACCATGTACTTTTTGACCAGACACTTTTTTGACTTTTTGACCATACATTTTTTTGACTTTTTGACCATACACTTTTTGAGCATATACTTTTTGACCATACCCTTTTTGACTTTTTGACCATACTCTTATGATAAAATAACATCATGACCTCTTCACAAAATCTGCACTTCACTACCCAGGCATCCCTTGCTGTAGGACATTCTTCAGTAATCGATGGTGCACTAACATCATTATAACATTGGTTTGACGGGGATATACTCCTAGCCACTCAAATATAAAGAAGAGTCAATCATTAAAGAGCATTATATTAAGGAGATAGAAATATGTAAGAAAAAAAAAGGACAAAAATTCTTTAAACTGCCCGGGACTATTGTTTATAAGCCCTGCCACCATTTCTAAGCCTCTTTTCACTCTTGCCACCACACACACACACACACACTCAGTTCAGCATTGTCCAAGAGTCCAGTAACACACTCTACACTCAGGAGCAGGCAGTGGGTAAGTGTTATGTGGTGTGTGTCTGTGTGTAGGGAAGGGGCAGGCAGGAGCATTGAGTATTGGTGTGTGTATGTGTGTGTGTGTGTGTATGTATTTACCTCTTTCTGCTATACCCTTGATATAAAAATAATTGGGAGAGAGGGAAAGACTGGGAGAGAGAGCGATGTGTGCGTGTGTGTGTGTGTGTGTGTGTGTGTGTGTGTGTGTGTGTGTGTGTGTGTGTGTGTGTGTGTGTCAAAGCATACTACTGTTCCCCATATTGATCATATAATTACACTATCAATCACAAACTAATCGTATAACCTACTTTAAGGGGTCATATTGAATTTTGGGAAAGGAACATTCAAGATTATAATGCGATGGGTGTCTGTACGCTCATATATATATATACATCTTGTCAGTCATCATAAAGGGTATTTCTCCCCACACTCCGAAAGCCACACTTCTTTGGCATTGTTGTAGCGTAGTTCCTTCTGTAAGCATGGAAGGAGGCGTCATAAACAGGGCACTCATACATGTACTGGATGAGGAAGTAGGGACGAGTGGTGAGGATAGGAGTTAGAGTAGGGAAGAGTAGAGAGAGAAGGAGGAAGAATGTGTATATTAAAAAATGGTCTCTGCTACTTTTTATTTTTACTTTTATTTATGATTAAAATGAATATATACAACTGAGGCATGTAAAAGCTAGAATAGTGAGGAATAAAAAGATTAGAAGAAGGATAAATATATGTACCTAATTTAAAAATGGTCTCTATTCACTTTTATTTTACTTCTGTTTATGATTAAACTAAATACATACAGTTGAAGTGTGTAAATGGCTAAATGCTTTAGTAGTAATGAATGAAAAGATTAGGAGGAGGAGAAATATGTATGTATGTAATGTAAGTAAAAAGTTCTCTGCTCGTTATTAACGTTTGTTTATGACTAACTAAATATATACAGTTGAGGTGTCTAAGACTGATGCACAAGAGCACGTTACAAATGGGTGACTCTGCTCAATCATTTCTTAACTGGAAAGCTGCAACAACCTTTGTTTTCTGTGCAGGCCCACACTGCCCATTAGTAACAAGGGTAGTTTTTTTACTGTTGCATCATAACAAATCTTCATGCCTGGCCCATGCTGCCCCGGTGCTCCCATTATCAGAGATCACTTAAGTTAATGTTGATGGGCATCTGGACAGCATGTGTGAGCATGGAGATCAAGTTGTATCACCTTGGAGTATCTTTACCAGCTTCAAACATGACATGAAAGATGTGAAAGACACTTGTTAGATATTCCAGTAAAAAGTTTTTGGTTCAATACTGGAATATCTCTAACAAGTTGAATTAAGATAAATAAAGGTTACAAAAAGACACTGTTTTTAGAAATTCCAATAAATTACTTGAAAACAGTTTTTGGTGTAGAACTTGGCAGTGGCTGAGTGGTGAGCACCTGGCCGGTCATTGTGACCCTGAAGACCCATGCTCAAGTTCCTGTCTCAATTAACTGGCAATTTTTAATCATCACTTAGTGGTGGAAGATTATCCACATGCTGTCCAGATCATCAGTCAACCCTAGCCAGTACCTGGTCAGGTTAAAAGAAAATATCAACCAGTCCAGGAGAACATTATTAATGAGGGTGCACAGTTTTCATGGATGTAGCCATAAAACTGAAGTGTAGCCCACCTACTTTGCTGCTTAAGAATGACTGCTGGTAAAATATCATTGCTGTAGTTTGTTATGATGATAGATGTTTTCTACAAGAATATGCATAGTTTTGTAATACATAATTCTAATTGATTATAATTCTATTACTATTATACTGGAATAAGAACAATTGTAAGTTTTTTCTTGTTTGTTTTGTGGCAAGGAAGACGGGTCACTGTCTGAAGAAGATAAAAAAAAAAATCACAAATATTTCTCCTGCAAATACAATAAAAGCCAGAAAGAGAGTGTCAGTTTAGTTACAGCAGTATTGACAGGTCCTTCTTGAAAGGCTATGTCATAAGGAGAATAGCTGCGTTAGAGGTAACCATTGAAAGGGATGAAAGAATGAACATAGCAGCTAACTCTTGCATTAGGAAGTTGGACAACACTTGGATGAGCTTGGTTAGAAAGCTTTTGAAATCAGACCTGAGGGTAAGTAATATTATTATGTATGCCATCACGTGCAGGAAATGACAACTAAAGATTGAGGGACATTGCTACTATGATATAGGAAAGGGCCAACGTTCTGGAATATCATGTTTATGTATAGGAACGTTTCTCTCTCTCTCTCTCTCTCTCACACACACACAGGGTATAAGTGATGTGCCTTTCCTTGTCGCCTGGTTCATTAATCATGACATTGTACAGTACCTGCCATCATTAAAGAGTACCCAAAGTTTGCTGCCAGGTGGTAATCTATGTAACTCCATGTGTACCTACTCAGGAATGTTGTCAGTATCTACATTACAATTACTTTTTTGTTAACTAACCTCAACATGTCTTTATTTTTGTGCATTGGAGATTTTTATTTTTTGTAACTAGCCTAGTCAGGGGTTTGTCTGCAAGACCAGCCATTCCCCTTTGTTGTGTTTTACAACAATAAATATTTCAATTCTATTCAAAACCTTTCCCTACACCTGCAATATAAGATAAAGAAAAAAAGCGAAAAAATCAATTTCTTCCATCAAGATCAGTCCAAATTCCCTTACTCTCAACCATCAAATTAATCCATCCACTGTAGCAACTCGAAAAAAGTGTAAATATGAGAGGTAGAGAGTAGTATTAATTATTCGGGCAGGCAGGCAGTCAGCTGTGGAGGTGTTGGTCTCCTTGTGTTGGTAGCGCAATGCAGCAGTAGGCGCGGCGACAGCGAGCGGGAGGCAGCACGGCAGGCGGCGGCACACACCACAGGTACGACAACACATTTTTTCTGCTCTAATTAACAACATAACAGGTGTGGAGGGCCCTGCAGGTGTGTGAGTACTGGTGTGCGGGTGTGGCAATGGTGTGGGGGTGTGGCAGCCGTGTGGGTGATGTTCCTCAGTGACAGATGACAGTAAAACACGGATCAAAATACATAACCAAGAAAATATATTAAACACAAAATACACACGAAAAACGAAGCATAAAATCAGTGTATAAGTAAAGAAAGAATGCAAAAATACGCCGAAATATGGAGAAGACGGGCAGGTCACAAGAGGAAGCAGTGCCAGGCTGGGTCAAGGCCACGGACATGCCGAGGCACCGTGACCTTGTTTAGTGCCCTGCCTGGACGTGGAGGTCAAACATACACACACACATGCCTTCTCTGAGTGTCGTGTGCACCCTGTCACCGTAACACACACATACACACGCACAGACAGACGGCAATCAATATTAGCGAGTGGTGTGTGACAAGCGTGACTTCCCAGGGCGGGCCGGGGGGGAGGGGGTGTCTCAGTCATTACCCGAACATTATTATGACATGCACTGACTGACTACATGCATACATGCTTCCTAAAAGAATGAGGCTCTTTAACAAAATGATCTCCCTTTGTTGATTATTACTATAGTGCATGTCATGTGTGTAAAGAGAACCTTGTTTACTTCACTTGACTGTAATCTAAACAGTCACTAGATTTGCATAATCAGAAAATTCATCTATGCTTTCTTTGTAATGAGATTACCTTACAAAGTAAGGATTTTACATGTGCTGAGTGATGCATTTGAAGATACCCAAAACTAAACCTAACCTAACCGAAACTCAATCAGTTATTATATGCTTTTACTCAGTATGTTAGTTTATGGGTTCACAGTAAGTAGTCTTTGTATTTAACAAGGTAAGCTCTTTCTGTTGGGGTATCCTGCTATAGTCTTAATATACAGCTCTGAAACTTGGCACCTCACATAATATTCACAAAGCTAAGAAACCCACAAAGAGGAACAGAGAGAGAAAAAATGAGTATAACATGGTGAAACAGAAAGCAAGCATCATGGATTAGTTGGAAGACAAAGGTTAAGTTGGTAGGATATGCTAGCTGAGTGTGGCATCGGTGCCTATCTCTGTCCCATGGGCCCTTTGAGCTGGTGGTGAAAGGGACCGAGGTTGAAGATATTTACAAACTAATAATAAGAATATGGAATGAAACTAGGCAGGTTATATATCATGAGTAGAACCAACAACATATGAACAATGAAAGTAACATAGTGGCAACCCAGAAACTGTAAGAGAAGTCAGACAAGAGCAGGATGGAACACACTAACATCAATATGAGAGGTGGAGAATGATAGGAGAGGCCTTTGTCTTGCTGCAGACTAGTAATGGCTGAAGAAGATGATGATGTACATTGATAATTGCTTCCTTCTTGTTTCAGAGACATAATATTGAAGATGGCCGCTTAAGTACCCTACGTTTACATTTGTTTCCCCACTCTATTAGTTTTTTATTTTATTTTATTTCTTTACTTCTACAAATTATACTTACTACCGTACTTGTGTAAAAGTAATTTTATATGGTATTCATGTGGTTAGGTTAAGGAGTTTACTTTTGTCAAGGCTTATTACTTTTCTGGGGATATATATTTATTTTGTGATACATATCATACCCTTTTAGTCTTACTTGACTGCTTGACTATTTTCTTTACTACACTACTGTACTTTATTGCTTTACTACACTTTGTATACATTACTACACCTTTTTACACACATTATTTTCCTATTTTACTTTACTAAATGGGTTTTACTACATGAGAACAACTGTTATTTAAAAATGTTGTCATCAATTTTTCTTTTCTTGTTCAGAGCCAAAATGCTTGAGGTGACGAACATACGCGGTGGTGAGGTCGTGCCCCACCAGCTGTGTCTCCTGCGCATCGCGGGGGCACAGAAAGAGGCCACCTGTGCTGCCATACACAACCAGAGCGACCACACCAGGAACGGCACGCTCTGGAAGATATATCATGGAGGCTTCAATGCGTTAATCCCTCTCGTCCCCGGCAAAAATGACCTCAGAATAATATGTGGCACAGAGGAAACCACGATACAGGTGAGTCTACTTCGGACGGGCATCCTTTTGTCTGTGATCCATGTCTGCATTTGTCCATTATCCATGTCTGAATTTGTCGGCAATCCATGTTGGCATTTGTCTATGATCTTGTTTTCATCTATGTAATCCATGTTTGTATTTGTCTGTGATCCACATCTGTCTGTATTTATATCAGTGAAAAGTTGAACATGTGAAGAAACTGAGAAACACCTATTAATCCCACCACAGTTACATCTAACATAGTAATTTCAAATGCTTAAACTTGTACTAAAAAAAAAATAAATAAATAAATAAATAAAAAATAAATCAACATATACATAAGTACTGTATTTATATTAACTAGGATTGCCTTCGCAGATCATCCACAAGCCGCTGGACATTCCACGCTACATCCGGCTGGTGTACATCACATGCATCAACGAGGAGAAGTTTCAGGGCCCCAAGGATATGGACTGCTCGCCAAACACCGCCGTTAGGAAAATACAAACCGGAGTCTTGACACTGCAGGCCTTCGTGGCGGAAACCCTCGCCGCTGAAGGCCTAGGCCGCAGAACATTCCGCTTTGAGCTAGACACTAAAGGCAACCCAATCGTCCACGTGGTACAGCTCCCCATAACGATCCGAGAATGTCACAAGTTTACTGAGGAGAGATTATGGGAAACCGCAGCGCTGCACATCCTCTCGTCTCATCTTGCTGACAAGAACTGCAAGTACGTCGCGTTCTTCGGTGGCACGAGATTCGTGAACCAGGAGAAAGTGAACATCAAGACTGAGGCGGAGACTATGGCCCTCACCAAAGGCCACGTGTCCCTAGGTGGGGGTGGCCTGGCACTTGTGGGTACCGGCGCTCTCTACTCCTGGGCTACGGATGTGGACGATGTGATTGATGCCATGAGGAACACCAATCCCATTGACACTAATAGCCTGATGGACTTTAGCGGGGGAAGGTAAGACTCATTAACTCTTCTTCTTGGGTTTCTATAAGGGAATATATGGCAAAGTGATTGTACATTAAATTGGTCCAGAAGCCCCGCCCCCTTCCTCACCCTCCTTCCAAGGTAACATTGACTTCTGACTCCACTCTCCTTTTATCTAACTAATCAGCTCTCATAGCTATGGAAGAGGGGACGAGACTTGTAGGTCAATTTAGTGTGCAATGTTTGTAGTTCTCTGTGTGGATTTAACCCTTAGATTGCTGCGATCGTATATATATATATATATATATATATATATATATATATATATATATATATATATATATATATATATATATATATATATATATATATATATATATATATATATATATATATATATATCTATATATATATATAAGTGCGCTACCACATGCCCCAGCCATATGGGGATCATATATATAACCATCACACTCTACGCTCCCTACGTTTCAAATATACCTCCAGTTCTTGACTCAGAAGAATGGTGGAGGAATCTGGCATCCGTACACACTCATTCGTCTCCAGCGCGCGTCCTACCGAAGGCCACAGATAATTTTCCACTTTTGTTTGGAATACATCTGGCATGTCTCGTGACATGTCAAGCAGTTCCTCTGCTCCGGGCGGAAGTAGAGCGCGGGTGAATCAAAGTGACAGTGACTCTTATGACTGCTATGGTAGTGACATTGACAGAGGAGGGAGGGGCTACTCTCTTGGATTCCAGTTCAGTTCATGGCTTGTTTGGAGGGAAAGCCTATGTAACAGCCTCTCATTGTGTCCTTTTTGGTTTACTTTATGGTCATGTTCCATTTTGATTAACTTCTCTCTTAAATTTCAGTTCAGTTCATTGCTTGTTCTTATGGAAAACCTTTGACATAGCCTCCTTATGTCCATTATATGTATAGGTAGTTGTTTATGTGTGGTTTATCCCCCGGACAGAGGTACTTGGGGCGCCTGCTATGGGACTCACCTTGGCTCTGTGATGCACGAGCTGGCCCACACCCTCGACCTGGGCCACACTCCGCACGGCATCATGGCTCGGGGCTTTGAGGACCTGCACGTCTTCTTCACCTCCACCAGGCTCACTTCTGATTACCTGCCTCAGTCGCCCCACCACAGGTACGGAAAAGTGGACTTGTAGAGAGATATATTTATTTTTTATTTATCAGTTTTCATTCTTCTTCACCTCCATCAGGCTCACCTCTGATTATCTTCCTCAGTCACCCCACAACAGGTATGGAAAAGGGGACTTGCAGAGAAGTCTATTTATTTTTAGTGTTTTTTATTGTAATGGAAGGAGCTCAAGGACGTAAAAAAGAAAAAAAAAAGAAAACAGAAGACAAAACAGCCCATTAATCTCTACTCCTGCAAAAAGAAGAGAGTCTAAGTATTTATTCAGGGTATTTATTTATTTATTTTTAAGTGCAGGTCCAAATCACTGGTACGCTATGGTTTTATTGGTACTAATGGTGAACCCAAGCCCATTCATTATTGGTGGGGCTGAATTTTTTATAGTGATTCCATGATTCATCTTCCTGCTGTGACTCATGCTTGCCCATTGTTCCCCTAGATATTAATTAGTTTAGGTAGAGCTCATGGGTGATCTTGGGCCACTTGGCAATGGTGAAGAATAGTCAGCCCAAGGTGGTGGGACTTAGGGGCACATTCTTATACATTTCAGCAGCTAAGCACACATATTTGACAAGCCTTTTCTTTTTTTCTTTTTTTACAGCCAAGGAGACAGCTCAAGGGCAACAAAAGGAGTGAAAAAAAAAAAATAAATAAAATAAAAAAGCTACTCGCCACTCCCATAATAGACAAAAGTAAAGAGTAGCCAAAAGAGAGGTCAATTTTGGGTGGAAAGGTGTCTTGATACACTCTTCTTCCTTTGTAAGAGTTGTGAGCATTTCCAAGGGCAGTGTTATGACCCTGGTGGTAGTTCGACCCTGCTGGATCTTGACCCCAAAACGAACTCATTAGAACCCAAGTGATTTCCTTTTTGGCCCTTGGAAATAATTTATGTGAGAGACAGAAGGGTTTGTGTATACCGACCATGAACTGAGACTGAACAATTATCATATCCGAATTTTAACCACTTGTCTTTTTTTTTTTTTCCAGCTCTGTAATGCGTCAGTCCATGTCCAGCTCCCTCATCAAGGAGTCCATCACCTTCACCACTGACTTTGTGCCCAAGATCCCCCTTGACAATATCAACATGACGGTGGAGCCGCCCAAGGAGCCGCTAGCCTCCAGTGGTGTCTACAGTCCCCCAGTCTTCACCCGGAGGTACCCATGCTATCATTATCATTATCAGCCATTATTAGTTTACTGACATACAAAAACCTTTCCCAGCATTCACCTTTCTCTGTTTGATGTTAGTGTACTTCATCATATCCTAACCAGCATTCACCTTTCTCTGTTTGATGTTAGTGTACCTCATCCTATCCTAACCTAATCTTTCCTAATGTTCTTCATTCCTCTGTGTCAGGTATTAGTGTACTCCATCCCACCCCTTCAAAGGCTCTAATTTCCTCCTATCCTAACCTGATAACCTAACCTAATCTCTCTCATTGTCCTCCACCCCTCTGTCAGGTGGTAGTCTACTTTATCCTGCCCCTGTAAATCTACTAATTTCATCCTATGTTAACCTATCCTAATCTTAGCCAATGTTCTCTAGCTCTTTTGTCATGTGTTAGTGTACTCCATCCTGCTCTTGCTAAGGTTCTAGTATCATCCTATCCTAACCTAGCTTATCCAACCTAATCTTTCCCAGTGTTCACCCTTCTGTCAGGTGTTAGTGTACTCCATCCTGTTCCTGCAAAGGCTCTAATTTCATCCTCTCCCAACCTAGCTTATCCAACCTAATCTTTCCCATTGTTCTCCACCCTTCTTTGTCAGATGTTAGTGTACTCCATCCTGCCTCTGTGAAAGTTCTAATACCGTTCTGCCCAACATGCCTTAACCTAACCTAATCTTTCCCATTGTTCTGCAGCCATCTTTGTCAGGTTTAAATTCACTTTATCCTGCCCCTGCAAAGGTTCTAATTTCATTCTATCTCTCTAGCTCTTTATCAGGTGTTGGTGTACTCCATCCTGCCCCACCAAAGGTTCTAATTTCATCCTATCTCTCTAACTCTTTGTCAGGTGTTAGTGTACTCCATCCTGCCCCACCAAAGGTTCTAATTTCATCCTATCTCTAACTCTTTGTCAGGTGTTAGTGTACTCCATCCTGCCCCACCAAAGGTTCTAATTTCATCCTATCTCTAACTCTTTGTCAGGTGTTAGTGTACTCCATCCTGCACCAGCAAAGGTTCTACTTTCATCTCTTCACCAGCTTCTCTCATCTCACACAGGTACCCCAACAAGTCCTTCAATGCAAACTCTGGCTCGGCATCGCCTCTCACCATCGAGGAGTCGGAGCTGTCGCCGCCCAACCAGAAGTCAGCGTGCAGTCGTCCCCTCCTGAACACTCCCTCGCCTAACATTGGCTCGAGTCTCCTGAACAATAACCGTAATCAAGACCATGATGGTAGCAAGTGCCGAGCCTTCTGGGCGCGATCCAGTGCAGTTCTTCTTGCTTTCCATAAGTAAGTTGCATGATAGAGTGTGGAAACTTCTTAAACAGCTTAATCATTGTACACATATTATGATTGAAAGTCCCACTAAATGCAGGTTTCAAATAGAGGTTAGATAGATATATGGATTGAGAAGAATATGGTTGATAAATGTCTCTCAGGAGTGCCTATGGATGGTACATGCTGACTAGCCTATTTTCATCTTATACTCTTTTGTATGGTTTTATATTGCTGAATTTTGAAAGAAGTCAGCTGTTAAATTATAGACACTTCTTGAAGATTATTAGTCATGACATAAGCAATCGTCTCTCACTAATTTAAATCATTACTGAGGTGCTAGTTCTGGGAATAATAAGAAAACAATCAAGTCGCCTTCACTATTGGATTTTTCCCTCATATTGTTGGAGGCAATAATTGATCATTCGCTGTTATCATTCCAGGTGGCTCAACTCTGTGACAGACAGTGACAGTCCTGAACTAAAAGGGTGAGGAATACATTCTGTCCTTTGTACTCTAGGAACTATAGGCAAGAAAGTTAGTTCAGTACTCTGTGCAGAGGCATTGTTATTTATACTGAGGCTATTAACATCTAGGCCAGTTATTGTCAAGGTGATGCCTGCTAACTTCAGTGTATGTGTGTGCCTCCAAAAGGTATCTGATACAAATATGTATGTGAACAGTTTCATGCACTGTTTGGTATTGGATATTAAAGGTGTGGCTTACAGTAATGAGCCAGTAATTCAGTGGGCATCAGCTTGTACTTGTAGTCTCCTTATATTCTAGTGTAACTTGAGGGCATCAAAGCTAAGTACTATAAGAACCACTGTACTCTAGTCTTTGTGTAGAGTGAAATTACCATTGTCTTGTGTTTGTGAACAGTGTGGTTGACCAAGACAGTCATGCCTCATGTATTCCCTGACACCCCCTCAGGTCTGTGGTGTGCAGCACGGCCGGGATACGCATTGTGGAGCTCCGGGACCTGCACACCATGGCCTTCCACCACTGGGAGTTTGTGACACGGCCACCGCCTCCCGTGGTGCACCTCCCCTGGGCGCAGGTCCCCCACTGGCCCTCCGACACACACATTGAGGTGGTGGCCGAGGACACTCAAGGCAACCTGCTCAAGGGCTGCTTCATGCCCAGGCCACTCTAAGGTCAGTCAGGAATGCTGTGTCTAATCTGAATAAGGTCTGTCTGCCAGTTTGTACATGCCAGTCTTCTTAGTACTCATGTCAGGAGTAATTCATTAACATCAATTATAATGACTTGGTGTTCCCACCAATTAGCATGTTAGATGAAGGGTTACTCTACTCCAGAAATTAGTTTGTTGAATAATAGGTTTATTGTACCATGGAAAATTGAGCCGACATACTTAAATGAAATAGTCAAAAAGATTGATAACCAATATTTTGACAGATACTTCAATTCAATTTCATTCAGTAGTTTTCTCTCTTGGCACATAGAGTAGTAAGTGGAAGGTGCCCATGAATTGGCAAACACACCTTATATTAGTTTGTTTATTACATAAACAGTACTTTAGTTTCACTGTAGAGCAGTGTGTCACATATTGTCATGAACCGTAGTCTCTGCCAGCCAATAAGCCCCTTATGACCTGCCCCCTTCCTGGAGTCCTCTCTGAGTGGCTGAGGTTGTTTTTGCTGTCTGTGATAGAAAAAGTACCTAAACCTTGGAGGAAACTCATAAGTGGTGTTGAGGGTGATTCATTTGTGTATAAAGAGGGTGGAGGGAAGGCAAGGGTGAGATCAGTGACCAACGCTGCTCTCGGCAGAGGCTGAGGGGCGGGGCGGGGCTCAGGGGCCTTGTTGGGTGGTGGCAGCTTTAGTCTTGTGTGTTCTTACATGATGATGGTCTAAAAGTATGATTTCTGTCGTGTACTTCTAGTCATTCCTTGTGGAGCTGTGGAAAACAAACGTAAGTGATGAGCCATAACTGTTTTTAATCTTAGTCTCAGCAACCAGAAATATCACATTGCTCTAATATCACATTACTACGAGCTTTTGCATGTGACGGCAGAAAACTAGGCTTGCAATACTTACTCCCGTGTGATAACTATACCTCATGTAATGGATGCAGCTTATCTTACCAGCCATGAAGAGCCAGAAAAGCTGAAGAAAATGTGGGATGTTTCCCATTGATCTGTTTACAGCCAACAAAAGCACAGACTCTCCAGCTATACTGAAGTTCAGAAAAGTCAAAGAAAATTATTCCTTTATTATTTATATGTGTACAGTCAACAAGAAAACTATTATTTATTATTGTCTTATCTAATATTTATCAATGTCTATTATTTCCTTGTATACTGGTTACATCTCATTAGGGATTTAGCTGTTATGAAAAGCCAAAGATAATTCATCTTTTACTGTTTATATATATGAAATCAAAAAGAAAATTATTAGAGGCTAACGAGTCTGCTAGAGGCCAGTACTCTTCTCAAATGGCTTAGGCAGAATGTTGATTATATGTCATCTTCCACACACTCCATGCCTCCCAGCAGAGCATAGCTGAAGTGTTTAGTGAGGACAGACACATGTATAATGCTGCTGACAAACATAGTTGCCTTTTACAGTTGGCTACTCCATGCAAAGTCAGCTAAACTCCATTCAAAAAGAACTCACTTAACTACTTTAATTTTCCTTATGATAATGCTCTCATTAGTGTCTCCTCTATGGAAAATCACACTTTGGTTTCACTAGTGACACTATAAAAGGCTCTGCCATGCTTTGTAATGAAAATACTGCATTACTTGTGTTTGAGAGCAGTGAGGGTGTGCATCTCTTTGTGTGTTAGCAATAAGTTCACAGATGAAAGGTTAGAATGGTGAAGAAATTTATGTATGTACATTTAAATGTTGTTAAGAATGAGTTTCAAGCATGAAGATAAATAGAAAGTAGGGTAGTACATAAAAATAAAGTTGCCTGGGCTGTGGAAAGGCTGATGAGTAAATGAATACATGCAGTAGAGTTCTGAATTGCACAAGATCAAATAGCAGGAGTCACAAGTAATGGGAGATGCAAAATATTCAACCAATATTTATCTGATTTTGCAAGTAGGTCTCAAATAATGCAAACTGCAAACCAAAATGAATGAAATTTGACAAAAAAAAATTACATGAATGATAATTGTGTGGTAGGCCCTGTGGTTGCATATATTGAATAGCAAAAATTCTAATAGTGCAAATGCAAGTATTTACCAATATCTTGTGACATTTTGGACTCTGCTGTGCCCGGAGAGAAATGAGTGTGTCTAGGCATCAAAAAATTAGTGTATCCCAGTAATTTCTAGTCTCAATATTGTTAGAATAATTGTGTAACCTAAATTTACAAAAAAAGATGAATTGATATCAAAACTACTTTGCCCGAGTTATGTTTGAAACAAGGTAAAAAATTAAACAAAACAAATATATATTGTTTTCAATTAGAGAAAAAGAACTTTGAATTCAGAAAACAAGAACAAATTGAGTCAGCAAAGATTCTACTTAAAATATTAAGATTGAAACAACATCATGACGTCAATTTGATCTTTTATATATATGAGAAAAAAATTACCTTGAATTTATGAAGGTAGAAGTGTGGTAATCAATTCTACCATTCTAGGGTTATGGTAGAAGTAAGGTTAAGAACTGAGTCACCCATTGGACAAATGCAAATCAGGTGTTTGTGAAATAATGAAGAAGATTATTTTGACTGAAGTGCAAGAGCAATTGAAATCAGACTATCATGGAAAGATTCAATTTTAAGTAAAGGCAAAAATCATCATGCAAGGATTGTACTTAAAGTGAGGTCAACTATGAAACAATTAGAAAAGTGTGGATGAGGTATCTTATAGGAGAAGAAAAATATCTGTGGTTCTCGGCCATATAATAATAATAGGTTAGAAGGTATTAATGAAAGGCTAACTGTGAAATAGAAAAGTGTGGATCAGATACGTTATGAGAAGAGAAGGTAGATAACTTGTGCTCCTCAGCCAGAGAGTAAAAGTATCAATGATAAGTAAAAACTGCATTTGAAGTAAGACTGAAATAAAATAATTGATAAGACAAATGTGGAAGGGTATTTAGAGCAGAGGAGAAAGCTATCACCTGGGACTCATAAAGCAAGAAGTATTAAGTAAACAACCATGCAAAGATCTGATTTAAAGTACAAGTTTGAGTAGGAGGAGAACGGAAGCACAGATTTATCGAGGGGACTGTATTCCTGACTAGCTCTGTTTAAGTTTTAGTCAGGGGGATGGGGATTGAAAATTAAACAGTTTGAATATGAATAGAGGTAAAGCAGAACATTACAATTTTAGCCAAAGAGTTAGAGGATCAATACTAGTAAGATCGTATTTGAAGTCGTTCCACCTAAAACTTATTGAAGTGACTGAAAATTAAACTGTTTGGATATGAATAGAGGTAAAGCAGGACATTACAGTTTTAGCCAAAGAGTTAGAGTATCAATAATAGTAAGACTGTATTTGAAGTAGTTTTGTCGAAAACTTCTTTAAGTGATGGAAAATGAAACTGTTTGACACTTTTTTGTATAAGACATTATATAAACAGAGGTGAAGCAGAACATTGCAGTTTAGCCAAAGAGTAAGAGTATCAATAATCATAAGATTGTATTTGAAGTAAAGTTAAGAATGTAAGTGAGAGATTTTCAAAGGTGTGTGTGTTGAGGGCAGCACTGTACATATTGGTTCCCCTGCCTGGAGTAAGTGAATAAGTAAGGCCCGCCCGAAATTGACCTCTCTTTTGGCCACTCTTTACTTTTTTCTTTTGTGGGAGCAGCAATTAGTGGGCTTTGTTTTCTACACTTTATTTTTGTTGCCCCTTGAGCTGCTTCCTTTCCTGTAAAAAAAATATATATATTCTCAAACATTTCCAGGCATACACCCCGACACTTAATAAGGCTTTTGTGGAGGTTGTGTCAGTATTTCCATGGGTAGTTTTATGAGCTTGGTGGCAGCTTGACTTGGCCTTTGCACCGTGAATGTGAAAAACACTCATGAGAACCCGACTAACCTCCTTTGTGGCCTTTGGAAATATTTGTTGTGATTGCTGAAAACGTCTGAGAATGTGGGCGTTAACCTTAGACAGAGTGACCAATGAGTACAGTTCTTCCCTCTATATAGAAACATCCTTGAAAGTCCCTCACAAGACAAGTATGGATGACGTGTTTATAACTAGAAAAGAAATGTAACCTTTCATAGCCAAAGAGTAAACCTGATTCAGTTATTATAGATAAGGTGTGTGCAAGTGAAAGTAAAGGTAAGATAACATACTAAAAGATTGATGGGATATTGAGAGAAGTGGTATTATTGTATAGGAGGCAATGGCTGTGTCGCAAATATGGTGAATGGATTGTGAAACTGGCAATTAAGTTCAGCCATTTCTCAGTCTAGAAATTAGTGAAGCGAGTATTAGCATCATTGACCGAACCTTCCTGCAATTCAGAGTGTGTCACTGAAAGCCACTCTCTTCCCATTTCTTTGGGGGCTCATACTTGTGTCCTGCCCCTGGTTAGCAAATACTGATTCACATAAGACAAATTCAAGTCCCTTTCTACTCCCTTTGTTATCTTCTGGAAATTGAGTTCTCAGGGAAAGGAGAGGTTCCCATTCTTCCAGCCTTGTCCCTTCAGCTACAAGGCACACAGAGACATTCGTTCTGAAGTAACATGTCTAAAGATATTAATCACGACTAATTGAGCAGTAAATACAAAATACTCAATGATATTCTATTATTTAATACATGTAAGATTTTTTTCTAATTGATATGTCGAATTTTTAATGTGATATGAAGGTCAGCCCATTAGTATTTCATGTTTTTTGTGTCTGAAATGTGACTGCAATTTCAAGTGGATAGTCCATTTTGTTATGAATATAAATTAAAAAAATAGGTAATTATTATATAGTTAGTGTGCTGGCAGCTGGTGTGTAAAACATTTGTGCCAGTGGCCTGTGCTGTATGCATGAAATACTCACTGATTGTCAAGGTAGCAAAAACTTAGTGTTATATTCCTGGATAAGAAATTGTTAAAGTTTTAATTAGTAATACTTTTGTTTCCATTTCAAGTGTTGTGGAAATGCTAAAAAACAAATAGTCACAAGTTGATTACAAATGAGACAAATAATGATTGCAAATCAAGCTTATAATAATAAGAAAATCCAGCATTCATAGTTAAGGAAAGAATATTGATTCACCATTTTTTTTTTTTTCACCCATGTCACTTCAGGCAGCTCATACTTAAACACACTAGACACTAGAGTTATATTCCAAAAGTCTTACCACTCTCCTCTCCTCCACACTACAGTTTTGTTGAAGCAATAAGATTTTTCATTAAAAACTACAAGTACAGTTGTAGCACTACAACTGGTGAAAAATTAAACAATGGTAATAGAAAAAAGGTTAATCTTTATGGATAAAGTTAAAGAATGTGTTAACAAGACCAGAACAGGCATAACCAATATAAAGTAATGGCACAGACGAATAGTTAGTAATACAACCGAGAAAAATTTCTGCAGAAGTAACATAGTGGTAATAAAAAATGCTTAAACACACTTCAAATGATACAACAGGCATCAGTAAAACATATAAATGAAACACACACATTCCTAAAGTTCATAAAGTTTAGAGGAAGCAAAACTCAAATCTTGATCAAAATAATTGTAAGAGGCAGAATTATGAGGATAGGGAAGGCAGGGAGTGGCACAGAAAAGGTTCAAGAAGCCAAGGTGTTGTCAGTTAGGTGAAGGCACTGATGATGATGATGAGTGTGTGTGTGTGTGTGTGTGTGTGTGTTCGTACCTATTAGAGTTTTCACAGGGTTTAGTTAAGGTCACATTATACGGTATTTTAACTAGTTTTTAACATGTAAATTATATAGTGAATTCTTTCCTTCTTTTGACACAAGCATTCAGTTTAGTAAAGCATTCCATCTGTTGAGTTATTTGTATTGTGTGTGTGTGTGTGTGTGTGTGTGTGTGAGTGTGCGTGCGTGCGTGCGTGTGCTGTATAGGTATTATAACATTGCATCATTTCCGTGCACAAGACTCAAGTCATAAACAGATACAGCCGAGAATATTATCATTGTTCTACTTTTTTATTCTATGCTTTTAAAAGTAGGTTATATTTCTCTTTACTAGCTTTATTTATTTGTATTTATTTATTTATTTATTTATCTATTTCTTTAGCGTTTAAGGCAGCAAATGATCTGAAAATCTTGTGTTCATAGCGAATTAGCTTTAACGGTACCTAAGTTTTAAAAGTGCCTCCGTGTAGACAATGTGATAGCTTACAGTTCACATTCACTCGTATCAAGATTTCTGAATATGCAATGACAGACTTTAGCAAAACAGTATCAGGGTATGCTTGCTAATTTGTACACACCCTTTTTAAGCAGAACTCAAGAAGGAAACCACTGTGGAAAACTGATCTGTGGCGTACAAATCCATTATTTCCAGATTGATAAACATATATACTGTACCTCAGCTCAGTTTTCCAGGAGTAATGTTTTTTTGGCATTATTATTATTATTATTATTATTATTATTATTATTATTATTATTATTATTATTATTATTATTATTATTATTATTATTATTGAGATCATGAAAGGGCATCCAGGGAAAGTTAAAAATTGTTATAGACCCAAACAAAGCCCCCTCAATGAGCAAACTTGGATATGGAGAACTAGACAGTGACATTATAGTAAGAATAATAATAAGCAAATAAAGGGGGTGGGGACTAAGACTACATGACATTTATGAGCATTGATTGAATTGGTGGTGAGGCAGTGGTGGTCTTGTGGGGTAGAGCGTCGAGCCATGGTAGTGAAGAGGGTGAGGCGGTCCTGACCCCAGTGCAGGAAAAGGGCATCTAATCTTAGAACTGAGCCACAACTTAAAAAAATAAATGAAATAAATAAATAAAAAATCGGCGACCCCCGCCCCATTCTACTTTGCGATAACAATGCTGAAAAGAAGAAGAAGAAGAAGAAGAAGAAAAAGATGGAAAAGAAAAAGAAATAGAAAAAGAAGAAGTAGGTGAAGAAAAATAATAATAGTAATAATAATAATAATAATAATAATAATAAGAAGAAGAAGAAGAAGAAGAGGGGGCTGAATGAAATGGTGTGCATGAGTTAGTGGACATACCCTACTCACATTATCTGTAAAACAGTCGGTAAACATGTATTCATTAGTGCGTGAGAAGAGTGAAAAAAATACTCAGCTTTTTAGCTTGGCCCACACTGTATATTTTGTGATACTCAGACAAAGTGTAAGGTATGTGAGCCACTCTGTACAGGCTTGTTTCAAGTAGCATTCATGGCAGGGAACGAACTACTCTGAAGAATTGAGTTGAGATATAGAGCCGTATTACAAGTTGAATCCTAGTAGTTTTGAGTCCCTACAGAGTTATTCATCCCGAACTCTGTAGGGACCCAAAACTTCTTGGATGTGACTTGTAATATGGCCCCTAAAAATGAACTGCCATCAAAGTAATGAAGTTTTCTTGGTCTTTATACTGGCAAGTTTATTTTTTAGCAGCGAAGTTTTCCAGCATTTAGTTTTCCCTGATGTGAATGTTAATTGAAAGTCTGTATAAACTGGCAGACATTCCCTATTTATTATGATTCTTATTAGCATCCAAACTATAATAGTATAGATAAAAAATGCTTGCTCTCATCAGCAAACATCCTGTAAAATATGATAAATTAACCTGATTTTGTGATACCACGCAGGTACAGAATGGAGGCCTCCATAGATGTATCTGTTACAATTTCTTTTTAGCATTCAAAATATTATATAAACCCAGTTTGCTCTGCTTTATCAGCAAACATCTTTTAAAAACATGATAAATCTACTTAGTTTGTCGATTATATCATTAGTATTAGATTAGAGGGAGCATATTATTTGTACAAATATATTTTGAGCTGTATGAGCAATATTGTTGCAGAACTTGTGAGATGCCTTACACTCATTACCTCTTAGAGATAACTGTGTGGATTGCTTCCTGTTGTTGTGTAGTGTGTATGTAGGACGTAAACACTTCCATGTATTGGCAGACCCTAGGAAATTATTGTTTGTAAGTATGTGTGTGTGTGTGTGTAGTATCCATCCACCACCCTCTCCCTGAACACTGTAAGTCATCCATAAGATCTATAAGGAAATCAATCCATCCAAAAAGTGTTGCATCACCAGAAAATGACAATAACCTTCCCAAACACTCCGAGAAGTGAGAATGACAGTTCTTTTTAGGGTGTTTACTGCTGAGAATAAATATCTGTTGAATTCACAAAATTTATGTTCAAATAAATAATTTTTGTTGCATAATTTGTTTGTTATTAAAGACCTATCAGTGGATTATTTGTTCTGTATGTATTTTGCTCTCCATTTTGTAGGAAACATTACAATTAGTTCTTCGGGAAAAAAAACTTGGGAGATTGGGCTAAGCAATTAACCCGTCTGCTGCGATTGGCACAGATTTCCCCTTCACTGGTAGCCTGGTAACATATACTCCCAGGTCTTTCTCTGCCTCTGTGGTGGATAGTGGAGTGTTTCCCATGTGGTATTGGTATGCTGGATATCCCTTCCCAAGGTGCATGACTACATTTTTCTTCATTGAATTGTAGCTGCCACTTTTTGCTCCACTCCTGTAGCTTGGTGATGTCTTCTTGTAGGAAATCCGCATCTAAGGGGTTAAAATATAAACATGATAAGAGTGATGATCCTTAAATTTAACAAGTTAATTTTTTTGCCTTAGTTCAATTTTCTTGAGTATTTTCCTGATATAAATGCACATTTTTCATCTATTCCCTTCTTCCTGTGGCTTAATTTGATGATTTGTTTACACTCTTTCAAAAGGGGAGCATCAGATACCTTTCCCGGGGTAGCTGTATAAACTCTGATGCCTTCATACCACTCCATCTGGCACTATATAGCAGAACGGAATAGTATGAACCAGGCCTAATCTAACCTGGTAACTTAGCTCTTTGCTGGGAACACAAACTCATTCCCAAGCAAGGGTGTAAAGATGATAAAGGGGAAGGCAACTGTAGGACCTCCTGAACACAGCACAAGGAACACAAGAACATTGGTACGTAAGATTGAGCGATGTTAGTTCACAAGCCATTTCCAACAGGTATTTGACAGCTGATTTTAGTGTATGAATAATTTTTTGAAGCATTTACTTATCACCTAATTTTTTCAAGGTATACATACATTTATTTGATCTATGGTAGATTTTTTAGATTATTCCTTATATAAGCATAGACTCATATTGGGTGTCTGAAGTTATTTATTTGCTCCTGTAAGTTTTAGTCAACGGGTGAAATGAATGTCCCTCAACTTAGTCAGCTATAATGGTAGGGCACAAATGGTTAAGAAAATCTACCATGCCAGTTATTTTTTTTACCTAACTAGAGATATAAAGAACAAATTCATGAACCATTTATAGCAACAGATGTATACAGGCCATGGTTTTCCTTTTTTTTCTCATTATTATTAGTATTAGTATCATTATCAATTATCTTTTTCTTCATCATCATCTTTTTCTTCATCATCATCATCATAACCTTTTCCTGTCTATCCATCCTTCTGTCTATCTATCTGTCACCCTTTCAGGCCTTCAATGCTGTATGCTAACCAAGCTTGTCATTATTAAATTTCACTGACTTGTTATTAGCTCTCCCTCTTACTAATTACAAAGTGTGAACTCCCCCAAAAAATCTTAATTAGGACATTCATATCTAAGCAAGACAGATAATGAATGTCCTGATTGTTTTAGTAGTGTTTTTTTAAATCTAGAAATTAATTATATGTTTTTTTTAATTGTGATGAAATGAGATCAGCAGGAGAGCCTTAATATTTGTATCTAAAAATTATTATCGTATGTTTATAGAATTCTGTGCATATATACAGAGTGATTAGTTTGGTTATAATATTTTTTCTTGAGTGATATGTTGTTGGTATCTCTACTACTACTACTACTACTACTACTACTACTACTTTTTTTTTTACAGCTAAAGAAACAGCTCAAGGGCAACAAAAAAAGATGTAAAAAAAAAAAGCCCGCTAATCGCTGTTCCTACTACTGGTACCGGTACTACTACTACTACTACTACTACTACTCTATCTTACAGTAATATTAGGCAGTCCAAAAAAAAAAAAACCTAATTACAGAAACTTCATAGCCCTGCACACATTACGTTTTATATGTTGATTAAGACTCTCACAAACCTCTTTCTTATACATGTAATATACGCGACCATCAGTAATTATGTAGTGCAGTTCTCTTTACAAACAATGTGCATATGATATTGTAGAATTATAAGAAGGCATGAGCAACATAGATTTACATATAGTCAAACTTCAAAATCGTGCTTAGTGGAATGCGTATTTTACCGAAACTCTACGGTATTCACTTGCCATATTTTATTATACTCAGAACGGGCAACTCTACGGGACTTCTCTGTACCCTTTAGAGAGAGTTAATTAAACCTCATCACATAAGCTTAATAATATCTCTCGTTTTATTTTTTCTTCTTCTCTTCCTTCATCTTCTTCTTCTTCTTCTTCTTCTTCTTCTTTTACTTCTTCTCCCTCTGCTTCTATATATTCTTTTTTTTTCTTTATCAACCGTTTCTTTCTTTTTCCATCAATTCATCTGGCTATCTCTATCTATTTATCTGTATTTTCTTTGTATATTATCTCTCTCTCTCTCTCTCTCTCTCTCTCTCTCTCTCTCTCTCTCTCTCTCTCTCTCTCTCTCTCTCTCTCTCTCTCTCTCTCTCTCTCTCTCTCTCTCTCTCTGTTCTCGTTCTTCTCCTCTCCTCCATAACTCCATACTCATAACCTTTCCATCCACACGCTTTTCTTCTCTCCTTATTTTGGTCTCCTCTCTTCTATTTTACTCAAGAACTCTCTAACATTTCCTTTATTCAATTAAATTATCTCGTGGCATTTCATCAGACTGACATTTCGTGCACACAGAAAACCTTCGTAACATTTTCTGGGACCTCTTTTTTATATCTAAGAATAACAAAATGAAGACGCCGGCAAAATAGTCATTTCGAGTTAATATTTCTTACAACATTTTTCATAAGCCGATATATAAGATGCAACACAAGCTACTGGAACACACATAGCAGAGGTTTCGAGGTTATCATGGTAGCTAGGGGTGTGCTCGCTGTCATGGTGGTAATGGCCGTGACACCGACTGGAACTTGCGTCTTCACTTCTCCTCGTGATAGCCTAACACACCCCGACGTCCATCTCCCGTTGCAAGTGTTTCATGAGCTTGTAACCGGACCGCTAACAGGACACTCTTTCGTCTTATACCTCGACCCTGATCTCGGCCCACACACTCTAGCACGTATCTTATCCCTGCCAGCTCTTCAGTACGCTTCATTAGTCCTTGTGGATCTCAGTTCTGATGGGAGAGAATGGTGTCAAAAGCAGCCAAAGGAGATACTGCGTGGAGACTATCTAGTTCATATTGTGGTGTTTGCTACAACCAACCCGCTTCCTTTCTTTCGCGCGGTGGTTAACACGAATGAACTCTGGCGTGCTAAGTACCTCGTCCTCTTCAGCCTGTCCAAAAAGATCAAAGGAGAGATTCTAAAAGCTCATGAGTTTAGCCGCGCTGAGAGACTCGTCATGTTCACGCAGCACATCAATGACAAGATCGATTCGTCCGCCCAGATGGATATGGTGACGTACTTCCCATTCGCACATCATAACAGCATCGCCACTCTTGGACCATGGTTGCGGGGTGAGGTATCGGCCGAGGATGTCTTTGTGGACCGGTTCCCTACGTTTGAGGGATATAAGTTTCTCTTAGGCACGTGGCTGGATGACTTCCCCTTCCTGCACCAGGCTCGGGACAGGCCGGAGGGGGAAGGCGTGGGCTCGGCCGTTGAGATGCTGGATGCCATGGCGACGTATCTCAACTTCTCGTACAACTTCACCTACATGCCGCCAGACAAGAAATGGGGCGATTTTGAGGACGGCGCCTGGACGGGAATCCTTAAACTGGTGCACGACGAAGGCAGAAACTTCAGCGTTAATAACTTCGGCTACACGCCCAAGCGGTTTGAGGACTTCGACAGCAGCGTTCCATACTGGGTGGACGGGTTCGGCATGGCGCTGATCAACCCACCGCCGCTGCCCAAGTGGCGGAACGTGTACTACCCGTTCACTGCCGTGGTGTGGGCGGCCATGGCGCTGTGTCTGGCGGTCGTCGTCGTGGCCTTCTATATACAGGTGAATACATTACTCGATATTCCATGAAGTTCAGTCTGTTTTTCTATGGTAGACGAGAGATACTTAAGGGTAAAGTAAATGTAAGATCTGAATGACCGCAATCAAGACGCTGCCTCCATAGGGATAGACAGAGGAAGGTGTCGAAATAGGAATGACCGAATCAGTTAAAGAGTTGTTCCGACACTCTCCTATTGATTGATTGATTGATAGTTTATTGTTGCTAGCAAAATAATAAAGGAGAAGGGAGGAGCATGCCATCCCAACCCCCAGGCAGGACAGAGTGTGATTATACAACTATATATTGGTTAACTCTCGCAATAGGAAGTTGGACAGCATAGGGATGAGGTTGAGTGAACTATCGAATTAGATATTAGGTGCCTCGAGTCGTAGGAAGGAGAAAATAAGTAGAAAGAAGGCTATATCATAGTTTAACAGTAAAAGGAATGAAAATACTAGGTAATTCTCGCATTATGAAGGTGGACAGCAGAGGAATGAGCTTGAGGGAATAACTGAATTGGTTGTAAGGTACCTCGACCCTCTCCTCGTGAAAGAGTCGCAGGAAGGAAAAAATTAGTAGAAAGTCTGTTTCATTGTTTAACAGAGAAAGTGATGAAAGAATGAAAATACTGTTTAACTCTCTCATTAGGGATTTGAACAGCATACGAATGAGCTTCAATGAACAATTGAATTAGGTATTAGGTGCATCGGGTCGTAGGAAGGATAAAATAAGTAGAAGGAAGGCTGTTTCATGGTTTAAAAGTAAAAGGGATGAAAGAATGAAAATACTAGGTAACTCTCGCATTAGGAGTAGCGTCTAGCGGGCTTTTTTTTATTGCTGTCTTTGTTTTTTGCCCTAGAGCTGTTTCTCTTGCTGTAAAAAATCCAGTTTGTGTAAGAATGAGACAATCCTTCACCCTCAGGACCGTGCCCAGACCAAGCCGCTGCTGGGGGGCCTGGGCGAGGTGTGGCTGTACACGCTCCGCCCCGTCCTGAGCCGCTCGCTGCCCACGCTGCCCGACACTCACAACCAGCGCCTGTTCGTGGCCGCCTGGTGCCTGGTGTGCCTCATCCTCACCACCGCCTACACCGCCAACCTCATCGCCTTCCTCACCATTCCCCTCTACCAGAAGCAGCTGGAGACCGCCCAGCAGCTGGCGGAGAGTGATTTCAGGTGACTCTTTGTTTTGTTTTGCGTAAAGGGAAGAGCTCAAGGCCATTGAACAACAGTAAAAAGCCCGCTAATCGATGCTCAAAGAAAAAATAGAAGAAAAAAGGCTCTAAATTTTCTGAATATCTCAATAAATTTCTCAAGCATGTATCAGCTCAGAAATATTACCGTTCAGTAGGATTTCTCTCAAAGGTTTGCGTTCATGAGCAAAATTTTTAGTTGACTCCAAGCAAAAGTAGTTATTATAAGTAGTTGAGTTGTTACAAGTATAAAAAAAATGTTACCGACCGAATTTACGGCGGGAGTGCACCTCAGCCGCGTCAAGGGTCGATTAATTATTTCAATACGTTCTGCTTCTCGATCTCTGAAGTACTCAATTTACTTACATCCTTTTTAATCTTCAAAGAAATCCATCAGCTCTTTCCTTAAGAAAAGAACATAACTGATGGAGGACCTTCTGCAAAAATATCCTCCGCACCTTGAAACATGAAGTGCTGAAAGACGCCTCAGCAGCCGTCACGACACTGGACACAGCTGCAAAAAGCGAAACAAAGACACCAAAATTAAGGATACAACTTAAAGAAATTATCAAGACGGACTGCCGCCTACTTTTTGCTCGACTACTGTAATTATTGTCTCTAAACTGTCACCCTCTAAATATATTAATTTCCCTCACCTCTTATCTAACTTTTTTTTCAGCTTGAAATATCTTCCTTTAATTCTTCCCACTTTTTATTCTTCCCGTCGCTTGCCTGAGTCCCTTTCTCTGTGTTTGAAGGCGAAGGTTCTTAGCCCATCGTGTCCTTGGGCTCGCTGGGGAAGGGCGTCAATGTGCCGCGCTGCCCCCCGCGCGGCCGTGATCCGCCATGGAGGCGAGGCTCATCGGCGTGGACCGGTTCACCACCACCTGCAGGAAGAGCGCCCCGCTGCCGGGCTGCAGGGGCGGCAGGGTGAAGGCGGCGCCACTGGCGCACGGGCCGCGAGTGTTCGGAAACTGCCGCTGCAACAGCTCCTGGGCCAGGTCCATGACGTCATCAGACAGCCAGCGCTGACCCAGGATGTCCCTCCGGTCGGGGCTGCACAGCCGCGGCGGCGGCAGCCGCGTCAAGGGCTGAGCTTCCCTCGGCGCTCCTTCAGGAGTGTCATGGGACGCGCCTTTCGGGGCTTCTTTAGATGGCCCTTTAGCAACTCCTTTAGAGCGTCCTTTGATGGCTTCTTTAGAAACTCTCCTTTGGCGTTCTTTTGGGGCGCCATCTGCCGCCGGCGGGCGTTGCCGCGCCTCGGATCACGTGCCTTGGGGCGAAGGTGCATTACGAATGGCCGTGGCCGTACGCTGGGTGTTGGGGGCGCACACTTGCTCAGTGCCTTGCCGGGTGTTGGGGGCACACACACTCTTCGTCCCTGCTTTACTCTGCTCGCGGGTCTGGCCTTGCCGGGTGTCGGGGGCACGCACAGGCTTAGTGTTTTGGCGGGGCGTTGTTTCTTTGCCCTCACTCTTGGCACCGTTCGCCGCCGCCTTTTGCTTCTTGCTGTTCTCCCTCTGCCACGTCTTTATCGTGCTGTCCATATCGTCCTGGCAACGTCTGACCTCATCGGCGAGGCCCCGAAGGTTCATTACGCCGCATCATTCATTATACTCTATGGTGACGGGATGGTCTTCGCGGAGGCGCCCCACAACACCTCCTCGGCCCTTGATTTTGTGTCAGTACCTTCGGGGGATCGTGATGTTCTTGAGGACCGACGTGTCGGTAACCTCGGTGTTCGGGGTTGGTGGCGCGCACGTTTGTTCCTCCACTGATTCTTGTGCGTCGCGGCAGTCTTCCTCCGCTGAGGGCAGCTCTGTACAGGCAGTTACTGGGGCGGCAGGCACGGGCTGGCACTCCATTGTTACGGGACAGTCTGTTGAGGGCAGCTCTGTACAGGCGATTACTGGGGCAGCAGGCACGGGCTGACACTCCGTTGTTACGGAACATTCTGCTAATGGCAGCTCTGTACAGGCAGTTACTGGGGCAGCAGGCACGGGCTAACACTCCGTTGTTACGGGACAGTCTGTTGAGGGCAGCGCTGTACAAGCAGTTGCTGGGGCGTCAGCTGCGGGCTGACTTACTGGTAGGGAACACTGTTGAGGGCAGCGCTGTACGGGTAGTTACTGGGGCGTCAGCTGCGGGCTGACTTTCTGTTAGGGAACACTGCTGAGGGCAGCGCTGTACGGGCAGTTACTGGGGTGACATTCGCGGGCTGAAGTTCAGTCATGGAACACTCGCTGACGAAGGTCTTGATGTGAAAGCAAAAGGTCAGCGGTGAAAACGACGTAATATCAAAAGCAAGTTTAACTTTCCCTTCCACGAGCCGTTCCTCCTGCAAACACTTGATGAGGAACCTTGCATCTAACGTCTTCTTCCGGACGGTCCGGCGGTCCCTTTCACCTCGATCCTCACGAAGCGAGCTCCGTTACGAGGGCGCGGTTCACGGCGACGCGACACTCGGCAAACTCTTTGGTCAACGCGGTCACGCCCACCAGGGAGCAGCTCAACGGTCATGAAGGTGGCCGAGCAGCGCTGCTTGTGGCAGCACCAGAGGCCGGCCGCCTCCTTCTCGGCCGTCAGGTGCAGGGCCGTCACCTGCTTGGAGGCGGGGATCCGCACCCAGCACGCGATGGTCGTCTCGGTGGCCATGCGGAATGACTCAAGCGCGTCCTTGTATAGGGCAAGGACATACCTAAATAGTAAAGGGCGCGATTTGGCCCCAGACCTCAGTTTGGGTCGCGGGAGCTTGGAGTTGGTTGTCGGAGTTTGGAGTTGACATTGCACAGGCCCAAGTCTAGAGCTAGTGGGCATTCTTTCCCTTAGCGCTCGTTGGCTGGCAAGATGTGACGTCACTGCCTTCTGCCTCCTGATTGGTTACTTGAAGGCAGGCCAAAGTGGCGGTTATCTAGAGCAGTGTTTCCCACCTTTTTTGTCTCTTCCCCCTTTTCCAGTCACTTTTTCACCTGTGGAGCCCAACAGGAGGCAACAAATCTTCGGTCTAGAATCTAGCGGGCCACTCATGACCATCCCGATGTCCAAATTTGTCACGTGGGCCGTGAGTTTGACGTCCCTGGCACCGTTAGCTAATGTAGAGCAATTCTAGCATTTAAGCATTCACTTTTAATTAAGGATCGTGTACAGTAGTACGAATTTTATTTCGAGCCGCACGTCTCCTAATTAAAATATAATAAATTGCAAAATAGTTAGAACTTCTATGGCCCCCTTGAAACTCTTCCATGAACCCCCTGGGGTCCATGGATCCCTGGTTGGGAACCACTGGCCTATGGCATCTTCTGGATGCTGCGGTCGTACGCTGGCCACTCAGCCACCGCCTCCCATGAAGGCTACCTGCGAATACATGGGGACGAACACTCAAACTTGGACCCAACCCTGAAATCCATAAAGGGCATTATTATATTTTGCAAGTCTCTTAAAAGCTAAGATATTTTTAATAGCTTTTGCTGTATAATATAACCTAAATGTATCTACAGTCAGGGAAAAAAAAGCATCAAACACTGATGAATCGGTTGAATAGAATTTGAGCGAAATATTACTTAGACATGGTGTTGTGTTGGTTAGGTGCATGGGTACCAATGGCTAGACCCTACTTGATGGTACCCACCTAACCAACACAGCACTACGTCTGTAGATCGCACGACAGCTCAAGAAATCACACCTTTCCCCAGAGTTTCCATGCTTGACTACGGCGAGTTCGTGCCCCAAGCGCTGAGGTCATCCCGGGACACCTACTACCGGGCACTGGCGGCGAAGCTGGACCTGTATGAGAGTGAGCCCGAGTCCGTGTACCCGGTGATGAACGGTACTCACGCCTACATCCAAGCCTACCACTACAGCCGCATCCTGTTCTCAGAGGTGTATCATGTAAGTGTAGGCTCTGTCGCTATTCTCAGACGTCTCGGCCTCTCACATCAACTACTTCCAAAGGCCTAAAAGGAGATTAATCGGGTTCTAATGAGTGTGTCTTAAGGTTCAGGGTACAGAAGAAGGATTTAACTACCACCAGGGTCATAAAACTATCCCTGGAAATGCCCCAAACCCCTACGAAAGCCTTGTCAAATATGTGTGCCTGGGCGCCGATCTGTTTAAGAATATATATGACTGTCCGGGCCGGCGTCCAAGCTCACATACTTGACAAAGCCTTCGTAGGAGTTTTGAACACTTCCGTGGGTGGTGTCATGAACCTGGTGGTAGTTTGACCCTTCTTCTGTACCATGAACCTTAAAGACATTCATTCCCTCATTCTTTCGTACTCACTGTCCTGCCTGGGGGTTGGGATGGCATGTTCCTCCCTTCTCTCTTGTTGTTTACCTGCAACGATAAACTATCAATCAATCACTCTCAATTTCGGGAGGCCATCTATCTATCTTTCGGTTAATTTATCTATCAATCTACCTATTCATTTATCTATTTATCTACCTCCCTATCTCTTAATCCTTTTATCTATGTCTGTCTATCTTTCTCCCTCTCTTTAGGCCCGCAACGTCTACATGCTACGCGAGCAGCTGTACCCGAACCACCTGTGTTGGTATTTCCAGAAGAACACCGCATGGAAGTACAAGTTTGACATCGAGCTCCAGCGCCTCCTGCAGACTGGACTCGTGGCGCACTGGGTCAAGGTAAGGCTCTATTCTCTCTCTCTCTCTCTCTCTCTCTCTCTCTCTCTCTCTCTCTTGGTTTCTCTTTTTTTTCTCTATCTCAGTTTCATTCATTCTCTCTTTCTTTTCTTTCATTCAACATTATTTTTTTGCTATCTTTATATTTTCCTCTCTTTCATACATTCTTTCTTGCAATCTTTTTCTTTCTTTTCTTTCTTTTTTCTTTCTTTTTTTCTTTCTTTCTATTTTTCTTTCTTTGTCTTTCTTTCTTTCTTTCTTTCTATCTCCCTCATTTTTTCTTTCTTTTTCTTTCTTTCTTTCTTTCTTTCTTTCTTTCTTTCTTTCTATCTCCCTCATTTTTTCTTTTCCTTTCTTTCTATCCTTTTTTCTTTCTTTCTTTCTTTCTTTCTTTCTTTTTATCTCCCTCTTTCTTTCTTTCTTTATCTCTCTCTCACTTTCATTTATTAATTTTTATATATTTTCTTTCTTTTCTTTCTATACATTTTCTCTTTTTTTTCTTTCATTCTAATTTCCATCTTTCTCTGTTTTCCTTTCATTCATTCTTTTTTTCTTTTCCTCTTTCCTTTCCTTTTTTAGTGTTCTCTGTTATTCTTTTCTCTCTCTCTCTCTCTCTCTCTCTCTCTCTCTCTCCTTCATTCATTCATTCTCTCATTTTCACTTTCATTCTCTCCTTCTTTGTCTATATCGATCACTTTCTTTCTTTTTCTTTCTTTTTCTTACATTTTTCTTTTTGTTCTTTCTTTATCTCCCTCTCTCTCATTCATTCATTCAATTCCTTCTTTCTTTTCTTCTTTCTTTTCTTTCTTTAGTTCTTTCTTTCTTTGTTGTTCTCTTCCTCTCTTTCATTCCTTCATTAATTCTTTCTTTCTTTCTTTCTCTCCATCTCTCGGTCTGTTTCTTTCTTTCATTCATTCGTTCAACCATTCTTTCTTTTTCTCTTTCTTTCGTAATATTGTAAAAAAAAAACCATCAACAACACCGAAGGAGAAGGGTATAGCTCCTTCTAATGCAATGTAAAAAAAAAAAAAAAAAAAACACGTCGAAATGAAGAATGCTTACCAATCTTCATTTTGCCAACAGTTTTTTCATTCAACACCAGCTCAGTATAGCAAAATCATAGTAACTGGAGTGATGCGTACAAATTGGCGAGTATACTTACGCTACCCACGCCAATCTGTACGTACTCTCCCCCAGGTGAAAACGGAGTACTATGTCGGCAACGACTTCGAGCGCAAGTGGCTTCTGGAGAGCACGGAGCGGCGGCCGGCGGTGGCCCTCACGCTGGAGCACACGCAGGGGCTGTTCTTCCTGCTGCTGCTGGGCTGGGGGCTGAGCGGGGCGGCCTTCGTGTGGGAGGCGGCGACTCGACCACGCCCTCGCTAACCTCACACTCGGGGGGAAGGAAGGCTTGAGGGAAAGGAAGGAAGGAAGGGTGAAGGATAGGTTAAGAAAGTAAAGAAGGAAGCAGGGGGTAAAGGAAAGGTAAATGAAGGAATAAAGGAAGCAGAAGGTGAAGGAAAGGGGTAAAGGAAAAGTTAAGGAAGAAAGAAAGGAAGCAGGGGGTAAAGGAAGGGTTAAGGAAGGAAGGAAGGAAGGAAGACTTGAGGTAAAGGAATGGGGCAAAGGAAAAGATTAAGGAAGAAAGGAAGGAAGCTGGGAGTAAGGGACGAGGGGGTAAAGAAAAAGGTTAAGTAAGTAAGGAAGGAAGGAAGGAAGACGAGGTAAAGGAATGGGGCAAAGGAAAAGGTCAAGGAAGAAAGGAAGGAAGCTGGGAGTAAGGGAAGAGGGGGTAAAGGAAAAGGTTAAGTAAGTAAGGAAGGAAGGAAGGAAGACTTGATGTAAAGGAATGGGGCAAAGGAAAAGATTAAGAAAGGAAGGAAGGAAGCAGGGAGTAAGGGACGAGGGGGTATAAGAAAAGGTTAAGTTAGGAAGGAAGGAAGGGAGAAAGGAAGACTTGATGTAAAGGAATGGGGCATAGGAAAAGATTAAGAAAGGAAGGAAGGAACCTGGGAGTAAGGGACGAAGGGATAAAGGAAAGGTTAAGGAAGGAAGCAGGGAGTAAGGAACGAGGGGGTAAAGGAAAAGGTTAAGGAAGGGAGGAAGGAAAGAAGCTGGGGGTATAGGAGAGATGTAAAGTAAGCTAGCCTGGAACTAAACTATTGCATAACGAAGGTACTCATGTCAAAGTCGGCCTTATATAAGAAACAATTATATGTTCAGTGGAGGAATAAATATTAACTCCCCATGAAAGTAGTATCAATGTTAGAGTCGATCCCTTCAACTTGGCTTTAATAACAGGTTCGAAACATACGACTAATTTACACGAGAATATGCATTGATTGATTGATTGATAAGTATACATGTTCGATATCTATAGTTTCCTCTTGCTATATCATTTGCCTTTTCTTTTGTTAATATTTTTTTCTTTTTGTACTTTTGTCTTTTTCTCTTTCTTTCTCATCTTTTGTAATCTATATTCTCTTGTAGCCTATACGAGCTGGCCTATAGTGTGTGTGTGTGTGTGTGTGTGTGTGTGTGTGTGTTCTTCCTTTGGTTGGGTCAGCATACACAATGGCAGTGAGATCTTGTCTATGCCCAAGGTGACACTCTCTCTCTCTCTCTCTCTCTCTCTCTCTCTCTCTCTCTCTCTCTCTCTCTCTCTCTCTCTCTCTCTCTCTCTCTCTCTCTTTTCTTCTTCAATAATGTCGTGTGCAGAGCTAGAGTTAAAGTGTCTGTAATTTGGATCTATTGTTATTACCCTCTTCATCCCCACTAATATTTGGCCTTCCCTCATTAACCCCTCATATTGCTACTCCATTAACTCCACGGGTCGGCAATATTATCTAATCTGGGAAGTGTATCAATCAATAAGGGCAGTAGAGTGACAGACAGTGATCGACAGTTCTTGGTCTAAGTACAAAAAAGAAAATAGTGATGTAAAAATTGGGTACTTTTGACGTCATAATATATATAGCTGGTATACGTGTGTTACATAGTGCCTTTGCGATAGTGCTCTGTCTCTCTCTCTCTCTCTCTCTCTCTCTCTCTCTCTGATTGATTGTCTCTGATCCTTTTGACTCTACTGATTAATGTAAGTGGTACGTGTATTAGTTTTTAGTGCTTATTTTGAACTGGGTGTTTTTAACTTTAGTACTATAGGTTGTAGGTGTGATATAGTTGTCGGTAATATTGCATAAACTAGGTGCTTTTGACTACTAAGTACCATATAAGTGGTATCGTGTATTAGTTTTGGTAATAATATATAAAATAGGTGCTTTTGACTTATATTTTGTACGTTCTATAGGTGGTACGTCTATTAGTTTCCAGTACTAATGTATAAACGGCTTTCGACTATTAACTGCATCCAGGCCTATGAATACAGTACGATTGAAATGATCTTTAAGCAGTATATAGGCTACGTAATCTAATCAGCGAATGAGCCTTCCAGTCGTTCATTGAGGGTGGGGGTGGCTGGCTGACAGGCACCGATCTAATTTTCCCTTGCCGTATCACTATATTATACACAGGATAAATAAACTCATCACGATACATGCAGCATCACAGTGAGCAGGGCAACTATTGCGTCATTGTTTACGTCATATTGCATAGAGTTGCCAGCTGATTATTTTTTTCACCGATTTAACATTTTTTCTGCTTTACAATACTCGATCAGCTGATAAGGACAGGTGTCTCTAATAGCCTTTATACCTGAGACAAATAAAAGGCAAATCACCTTCATTATATATAATTTGATGCTTGCTAAATAATGGCCATCACATCATGCGACTTGGTGTTAGACATATTGATTGATTGATTGATAGATAGTTAGCTACTGATTGATGGTTTATTGTTGTAAAGGTACACAGCAAAGGAGAAGGGAGGAACATGCCACCCCGACCTCCAGGCAATACATAGCGTGATTTGCAGCAATACAAGAAACATGGGTACGATAACATTTTGCAAGACTTGGCACCATAGCTATCGGGGGCGGGGCTCGGAGGGATAAGGGGCGGGGCGTAACCTCAGTCACGTTGTCAGCTGATGAGGGCAGGTGTGTGCGAGGGTTCCCTGTACCTGATAAAACCCACTAGGCCGTCAGATTATTACGTTTTGGCCGTGGATTAACGTTGGCTGGTGGCGCAGTGTGTGGACCGTGATGAGCCCCCGTGAGACCCTCTTCGAGCCCCGCGCCTGGAGATAACAGGTCTGTGTGTGTGTGTGTTATCAAGGGGGCCAGTCTACCTGTTGTTTTTATCAAGGTGACTGTGTAATGAGTGTTTGCGTATTTACCTAGTTGTAGCTTTACAGGGCCTGGGCTTACGTGTGTGTGTGTGTGTGTGTGTGTGTGTGTCACGTCATTTTACCCCAATGTTAACCCTGGATAGCACACTCGGCTCACAACCGAGAGAGCCCGGGTTCAGTTCCCGGGCGGAGTGGAAAAATTTGGGCGGCTTTTCCGATACCCTACGCCCCTGCCCACCCAGCAGTGAATGGGTACCAGGTATTAATAGGGGGTTGTGTTCCGTCTCCTGGGATCTGTTCCCTTCTCCTATAATTCCTTCCCCTCCTGTCTCTCTCCGGCATATGACCACAGATGTTGCGCCGACTAAATGAACCTTTCCAACTTTCCAATGTTAACCCCAGTGTACCTCAGTGATACCCTAATGCACCACGATGATACCTCAGTGCCACACCCCAGTGGTAAACGTTACCCCAATGTACCTCAGTTATATCGTAATGTACTGTTTTATTTTTATTTTTGTGCTGCCTGTAGCACCGATAGGCTTTCTTGAGGGGCCCTATTGACAGCCCCAGGCCGTTAGTGGCACAGGCGAATTTTATTTATAGTGGCTGCCGTGGTGTATGACTCTTGCTTGGCCCATGCTGCCCCCCGGTGCTCCTCTTGACAGAAGTCGCTGAAGTTAGGGTTGATTGAAGATCCGGACAGCATGTGGGTAATCTTCCACTGCTCAATGATGACTTGAAAAATCAACATGTCTTGGTAGGGGCTTGAACCTAGTCCACACTAGGTCCTCAGGCTCACCACGCTCACATGCTAACCACTCGGCCACCGCCTCCCCAATGTACCTCAATGACCTCAGTGTCACACTCCCAGTGGTATGGTACCTCAATAATAGTAATAATAATAGTTTTATTTTGCCATTTAGACAGAGTGCAGTTCATAAAACATTGTTAATATCATGTATCAGGGGTTGTAGGTAATTTTAAAAGTCTAGGAACACATCCCAATTAATTAAACCTTTAGTTTGTTATATGATCATTCTGCTTCACAATCACTTTTTCTAAGCCCAGTACCCAGTAATGAAGTGAGGGATGCCTGTATGTGTTTAAAAGTTCTTTATTGGGGTGGCAACTGATTCTCACTCAGCCTCATTCATCTTTACAGTCAAAAAGATGTTGCGAGCCGTGAGGACAGTGGTGCCTCGTGTGCCAGCACTGGTCCATGGCAGCCACATGTCCACAGTACCGCAGGTGTGTATTGTCGGCAGTGGCCCGGCAGGCTTCTACACGGCACAGCAAATACTCAAGGTTAGTCTACCATGTCTGAGGCAGTGGCTTAGTGGTTAGGGAAACACTATGGCTTGTGGCTTATGCTGTCCTCTTCTCATCTTGTTCCGACTCCGTTTATTGTGTAGTAAACAAAATCCTCAAATGCAGTGTGTCAGTGTTTCAAAATCATATTGACTTCAAGCCTTCCAAGACACTTTAACCCGTCCGCTGTGATTGGCACAGATTTGGCTTTCACTGGTAGCCTGGTAACATAGTCCCAGCTCTTTCTGTTCCTCTTTGGTGGATAGTGGAGTGTTTCCCATGTGGTATTGGTGTGCTAGATATCTCCTCCCAAGGTGCAGGACTTTACATTTTTCTTCATTGAACTGTAGCAGCCACTTTTTGTTCCACTCCTGTAGCTTGGTGAGGTCTTCTGGTAGGAAATCCGCAGCCATGGAGTTAATTAGAATAAAGAGGGTGGTATATATTCTTTGTTACAGGTTGCAAAGATTCAAGAGGATACCCTCTCGTAATGCTTCCCATGTTATGAGATAAAGTGAACTCTTTCCTTGTTGATTTTACTCTTATTTGCTTCTTGTCACGTATTTGGAGATGGCCTAAACCTCACCAAACTATAACCCAATCAGTCACCATATTTGTGTACTCAGAAATTTCAGTAATCCATATATGATGATGAAAATGCCTTATATATACTGGAGTGTGGTGAGAGAAGATCGAGAAACAATGTTAGAAGGCAAGCAGCATTTGTTATTTGCATTTATATATTGCTTTATGAAATAATCAAAATTGTTAGGAATTGTTTTTCTCTCCCTTTTTCTCTTTATTTTCAATTTACATTCTCTTTCTTTTATTTCACATTCATATCTTGTCATTAAGGGAACACTTTGGCTCTGTGTCAGTATTTGATCTTCCCTTGATGCCTTTTCATGGATCTCAGTAATAATAATAGGGTGGACAAATGTGAAGCACCCCCCTGAAGTATGCCCCCATTGATTGATTGAATAATAATGATAATAATAATAATAATAATAATAATAATAATAATTGGTGGCCATTCTTCAGAGTCACCCAGCAGCCCAGGTTGACATGTATGAGAAGCTTCCCACCCCTTTCGGTTTGGTGCGTTATGGTGTTGCTCCTGACCACCCGGAGGTCAAGAACTGCATCAACACCTTCACCCAGACGGCAGGCCAGGAGCGGTTCGCCTTCCTTGGTAATGTTGAAGTGGGCCGCAATGTGTTGTTGCATCAGCTGCGTGAGGCCTACCATGCTGTTGTTCTGGTGCGTTGATGTCCTCTGTGTGGTCGTGGATAAACTTGCACCTGAATGTCATGGAGGGTTATTAGGCTCATAGCCTGTCCAACCCCATCAGGGAAAATAAGGACATTAATGGAAGAAAAGAAAGGTTATTAGTTATCAGTCGATTTCTCATTATAAAATCTTGTGTCGATGTTTCTAAGGGTGTTAGGAAAGTTTGTTAGACATTTATGTTAGTCTTTTTGGTAGATAGTTTGTGTCTTTTTAGGGTAACACGTGTATTGTTTGTTTGGTAAATGTTGCTGTGACTAAAAAATTAGAAAAGAACTTCTTGGAGGAAATAAGCTTTGAAGGGTCAGGACCATGGTACTGTGTGGGGGCAGTGAGTTTGAATGATGAAACCCTATTTACCCATAAGCAAAGCAGATATAAACAAATTCAGCATATAAGCTTCCTCCAAGAGTACGATTTTGATTAGCTATATTTAGTTTTTTTCATAAAGATTTCAGTATCGTTATGTGACAGGAAAACCATGCTTGGCCTCACTTGACAAAAGATGCATAGTAGCTGGTATTGTATTGTCAATGAGGTTAGTCCTTTTTAGTACGTATTTAGGTCAGTGTTTCAAGATCCAGTGCTCCTCATGCGTCATCTGGAAAGTAAGGATGCTTGTTTATTTTGATTTATTATTGTATGAAAAAATTAGAATATGGGGGGAGGTTAGGGCCTGCCAGTCAGTCTACAGATGATGCAAATATATGAAAAGAGACAAAGCTATCCTCATCATCTGTAGTAAATTTATCTGTAGTGTCTTATGTTGTATGGATGTTTGTATTACCTCTATTATTTTATTGTATTGTATTGTATTATTGACAAACCTCTCCACCCGAAATTGACCTCTCTTTTGGCCACTCTTTACTTTTATCTATTATGGGAGCGGTGAGTAGTGGGCTTTCTTTTTCTACACTCTTTGTTGCCCTTGAGCCGTCTCCTTTTGTTGTAAAAAAATAAATAAAACATTCTTAGCATCATTAGACATGTAAAGTGACCCATCCACTTCCCTTTCCACATCACTAGACATGTAAAGTGATGCATATTTTTCCCTTTCCACATCACTAGATATAAAATGATCCCTCTCCTTCCCCTTCCAGGCTTACGGGGCATCAGAGGACCGTGCTTTAGGGGTCCCGGGAGAGTCTGTCGCTAACGTTCTCTCCGCCCGTCGGTTCGTAGGCTGGTACAACGGGCTGCCAGGTGACGCCTACCTCCCCGTCAGTCTGGATGTTGAGTCTGCCGTTGTTGTGGGCCACGGAAATGTTGCTGTCGATGTAGCGAGGATACTTCTGACGCCCATAGATATACTGAGGGTTAGTGCGCTGTGTCTGCTTTGCCTCCTGTAGTGTATAGTAGCTTGTATTGTACAGGTAACTCTCGATTTACGTGAGTTTGGCTTACGCGTTTTTTAAATAAAGTGGGGTCCAAATTCCAAATAAATGTTTAATTTACACGTTTTTTTCACTTATACGCGATATTATATGGAGTGGCCACCAGGTGTCTCATGCAACTGGACTCACACGGCGCCGCGGCCACACAGCTGAGCTCATTTCTTCCCGTGCGCCATTCGAACAACAATACAATACCCACGCTGCCACGTTACTCAACAATAGGGGTGGGCACGTACAGGTACTAACGGTACCAGCCATACGGTACGGTACCGGTACCAGACTGCTAAGTACCGGCACCAATACTAGCCAGTCGCTCATGGTGTCCCTCATTTCATTTCTTCCTCACACGAATGAGGCTGAGACTGAGTGCCTGAGTGGATATCTCGGTGATATGGATATTCTCTCTCTCTCGCTCTCTCTCCACTGAATGAAATGAATATTTATTTTTCGATTGAAACTTTTGTTTGATTTACATTGATTTTGATTTACGCGACCTCTTCAAGGACACAATACTCGCGTAAATCGAGAGTTACCTGTACCTATTCAGTTATTTATTTTTACACCAGAGGAAACAGTCAAAGGCAAATATAGCTACTAGAAAAAAAAGCATGCAAAACTACTGCTCCTCAAAAGAAAAAGTGGTTGAGATTTCCAGAAAATTATCCACCCTTTCTTGTATGGAGGGCCCCCAGCCTGTCATGGCGCAGGCAAGTGTTTATAGTGGCGCCATCTTCTGCAGTGTCTTATCGGTCCTCTGTAAAGTATAGATGCTAGTAATACACTTGTAGTTAAAGTTGTACAAAGAACTTACAATATGGGAGAAGGTTGGGGCCTGCCAGTCACCCTTCGGACAATGCAGATATATAAATAGATACAAAGGTAAAGTGATGTTTTAATAAATCAGTAAAGTATATAATAACAGTGTTTTTTTTTATTTTTATACAGTAAAGGAGACAGTTCAAAGGCATAAAAAAAGAGAACAATAATGAAAAAAAAGCCCACTAATTATTGCTCCTAAAAAGAGTACAAAGGAGTGGCCGAAAGAGAGTCAATGTCGGGGGTTTATATGAAGGGTTAGAATATTATGAGAGGAGTGATCTACATAATCTAGTGAAATGACGGCTTTCCTGCAGGCTCTCTTAATTTTCTATCTATATTGTCCAAATCCATTATACAAGAGTTCAGCAGCCTCTTCATTCTTTTCCCCTTTCATCAGTAAACTCTGGAAATTGACCTCTCTTTTGGCTGCTCTTTACTTTTTACTTTTGTGGGAGTGGCGAATGGCGGGCTTTTTTTTTTGTACTCTTTTTGTTGCCCTTGAGCCGCATCCTTTGATGTAAAAAAAAATAAATAAAAAAATAAAAAAATACCCCTCTGCCTATGACTTAACCTCTTTCAAGATGGGAGTATCAAGACACCTCTCCACCTGAAACTGGACCTCCCTTCTTGGCTATTCATTTCTAGGAGCAGTGGTTAGCAGGCTCTTTTCTTATATATTTTTCCCCTTGAGCTGCTTCCTTCACTGCAAAAAAAAGTCTGTTACTGAAGTCCATATTCTGAAACATTTTGGAGGCTTGCACACACACATTTGGTAAGGCTTCCAGAGAGGTTATGCTAGTATTTCTATTTCTAATTTTATGAGCCTAGTGATGGTTTGACAAGGCTTCTGCACCATGAATGTAAATGAACACTCAAGAGAACCTGACTAATCTCCTTTATGGCCTTTGGAAATGGTTATGAGAGCTGAAAGAGTGAGAACATGGGTCTTAGCATCTAACAAGCATATAAGTGTCAATTTCAAGCCATGCACCACATTGTATTTTCCGTTTTTTCACACCTAACTATTGGAAAACGACATCAACAATTAACCATTTCAACGGTAACTATTAACCCGGTAGCAGCGGGGATCATGCTTCTTAATGGTCCCTCCAAGCGAGAAAAATAAGAAAAAATCACCCCTCACACAAACAATTTCATAATATATATCAAAGCATTTGTGATCAGATTTTGGGGGGTAAATATCATGGCATAAATTTGGCCCGTCGCTGCTACACGGTGAAGCCACAAAATTGGCCCGTCGCTGCTACCAGGTTAATGAATCTTGTTATTGGGGTGCAGGAGACAGTTTATAGGTCGGAAATGTGTAAATAGAGGACGTTTTATAAGACAATCTGGCAACTCTGGGGTATGCTTCCCTTCACAGAAAACGGACATCCCTGAGTGTGTGCTGGCAGCCTTGGCCCAGAGTCGTGTGAGGCGTGTGGTGCTGGTGGGCCGCCGCGGACCAGAGCACGTGGCCCTCACCATCAAGGAGCTGAGGGAGATGGTGCGCCTGCCTGGCTGTCGACCCAACCTGCAGCCGAACGACTACCTCCACCTGCGCCAACTCATTCCAAGTGAGTCTCTGCTGGGTGGTGAGGGAGCCTGTCTTTCTGTCCCTTGAATATCGTCTTTGCTGCAGTATTTTTATTTTTTTAAACAACAAAGGAGTCGGCTCAAGGGCAACAAAAAGGGTGTAGAAAAAAAAAGCCCGCTGCTCACCACTCCCACAACAGACTAAAGTAAAGAGTGGCCAAAAGAGAGGTCAATTTCGGGTCTTGTGAATAGCATCCTTCCTTTTGTGGTTACTGGCAATTCCCATAGCAGGTTGTATTTTGTTGATACTTTCATATTTCTTTTCTTTGTGACTTTCTTAAAGGCTTGGGAATATAATTTTTCCTCCCATGACTGGTTTATGACTCTGTCCTGTGAATGTAATTTTTCCTTCCATGATTCTTCGGTTTGTAACTTTATCCATCCCTTGAATTTGTATTGTTTGGCTGCTGTAATTTTTTATTTGAAATTTACTTTCAGTTCTCTTAATATCATCCTTGCTGCAGTTATTCTTGATGTTAGTGTAGCGATTTCTTTTTTGTGGCAACAAAAGTCAGTTGATGGATGTTGTCCATGCTGGTGCAGTGTATATTTTTAATACAATTGGGAACAAGATGTACTTTTTAAAGAAATGGTACTTTTGGAATGATGTAATTTTTTTCTTTATAAAGTTGTAAAGCAAAACAAAGCAAAGAAAAATTGTTCTTGTAATGAATTCTATACAGGCTGATAATGTCATGCTGAGTGGAGCAGGAAACATGTGCCACCTGTTTGAGTATCACTAGCCAGTCTGTCCTCACCCTAAGGTTTGCCCCGGCCACGGAAGAGATTGCTGGAGCTCTTGGCCAAGACGGCGCTGGACGAGCCGGATCCCAAACTGGCCTCTGCCTACGCCTCGGCTGAAAGAGAATGGAGTCTGCGTTTTCTTCGCAGCCCAGTGGAGGTTCTGTCGTCAGATGGCCAGAGAGTGTCGGGACTCAGACTCGTCAAGAACAGGTATGTTATAATCAAAGTATCTCTAAAAGACCATATTTTTGCAAGTGTCAGCTTTGTTCTTTTAGTGGGGGCTCTCCATTCTGTTGCACTAAAATATTGATGACAAGACCAAGACCGCACACTGCTCAGTGAAAAGCCACTGTTTTTCTTTTAACATATCAAGGAAGAGAGTCGGTGTTCATCATGTGGAAAACTTTGATAAATGAACCTCAATCTTTTTAGCCATCATGAGTGAGCTCAATGTCAGTGAATGTTATGCTTGCAGAGATAAACATGTTATATTTACATTCTGCCAGGGCCATTTGGTATCAGCTGATTAGGGGTGGGGATTAGTGATGTCGGTACAACTTACCTGTACAGTAGAATTCATATTTTCTGCACCGCACATTACATACCCATGAAAACTTGAGGAATTCATTTAGAGGTGAGAGGATGTTTGTGTATGTTTGAAAAAAAGGGCAGTATGAACAGGGAGAATATGTGCTATCCACTTTGGGGTAACTTAGAAAATGTCAGAGATATAAGCAGATAAAGGGGGAAGAATGTACTGGAGTAAGAGTTATATTTCATCGTATTGAAAGTTAGTGTTTGGTTCTCAGCCACAGAGACAGTATGAACAAGGAGAAAATGTTGTTTATCCACTTGAGGGAAACTTGCAGGGAAAACAGGGTTAGGACTTATCTGTTAATTTTCAGTGCATTAAAAGTGTGTTTGCCTCACACCCACAGATTAGAGGGAGAGGAGGGGCAACAGAGAGCAGTTCCCACTGAGGAGATGGAGACGCTGGAGTGTGGCTTAGTGCTGCGGAGTATTGGGTACCGCGGCCTCCTCCTCGATGCCTCCCTGCCCTTCGACTACCACACCGCCACCATCGCCAACACGGACGGCAGAGTCACAGGACACTCAGGTAAACTTTAGGAACTGTGCCACCCATCTTGAGTTGTATATTACCTTCTTCATCAATGATTTCTCGTCTTTAAATTCTAAGAACTTTACCACCAAGACTGAGTACAATAGTCTCTCTGTCCTTATTACTCTTCTTTTTACACTGACAAATTACTAAAGATATATGAATGTATGAATGCCTTCTTTGATAAAAAAGAATGATGTGCTTAGTGTGAAGGGTATTCAATAAGTTTTCATCATGGCTTATGAACCAGAGACTTGGACCAAGGCTGTGGATAGGAAATTGTGAAGTGCCCAAAGAGAAACTTTTTTGGGGAGGTTAATTCTAGATATCAGTATAATAGATAAGAGGAGCCTGAATACCAGCTGGATGTACTGACCACTACACCAGAGAGGCACATGGATGGATGCAATAACAAGCTTGGCTACTTACAATATTGATAATCTTATTTTAGAGTTTGAAGTACAGGGCAATGCATGTCTTTCAGGGCTGTACGTGAGTGGGTGGATTGCTACTGGGCCAGTGGGAGTCATTTTGTCCACCATGACCAGCGGCTTCAACACGGGGAAGGCCGTGGTGGCAGACCTGGAGGCTGGGGCCGCGGACAAGGACCAGGGGAAGGGTGGAGGGAAGGCCATCAAGAGGCTCCTGTCAGATAAAGGTTTGTGTTGGAGCGTTAGAGTCATGCTATACACAGACTTGGTTGTGACAGGTGACCACAAGCAACAGCTCCTTTTTTAAACAATTTTGCAAAGCTACATAAGGAAGCTTGAATTTCAAGGCTTGTTTTAGTTATTAATGATAGTCTGTACCATAAAATTTTTCTCTTTCAGGGGTGGAGGTTGTATCTTTTGATAAGTGGCTGCGTCTGGACCAGCATGAGGTGGAGGCCGGGGCGAGGCTGGGCAAGCCACGGGAGAAGGTGACAAGCTGGCAGAGGATGGTGGAGCTGACGCGATGAGAGAGATGAAGGGGATGCAGGTGTGGGGTGTTGTGCGCTGGTAAGTGATGGTGTGCGTGTGTGTGTGTGAAGAGAAAAAAAATGCTGTTGAAAGATGTTTTATTCTATAGATTTGAATGGTTTCAGGTGTTTCCTTATGTACTTGTTAGTTTTATGAATTGGAATCATCTTATTTTGCATTAGAGTTCAGCTGTCATTGCTTACCAATTCTTGGTGAAAATCCCTTTGTGTGTTCATGTCATACAAAACGATGAGTTGGTTGTCACAAGCAGACTATCTCCTTTGTTTTTTATTGAAAAAGTCAGCAGATATGGAACCAGGTTGTGTATGTACCCAAGGATAAACAGATATTTTAAAATTTAAAATGGCCATTCATGGAACATTTGTGCTCTGAGCTCTGTTTAAGTGCCTCCAATTGGCAGTAGTTTCTTTAGTGAAGCGTGTGTGAATGTTATGGCTAAGAGCATACCTAATGTGGTGCTCAGTACAGGATCATATTGGTTGTGCAGTGTCCCAACCTCAATCTGTGTTTCAGTCTGTGATGGATGGAGGCTCACTCCGGGAACTGTTACACACTCCACCATCTTCAGCATTGACAGCACACAGGCAAGTTGTTAACCATTGTATCTCCTTCCTTAGACGTAACAACTTGTGAGCAGTGTGAGGGGATGGTTAAATTTCTTGCAGGTGGCCTGATAGTAATTTTTTAAAATTTTGGTCTTGATTTATATAAGTAAAGGTAAAGTTAGAGGCATACACTACAGCTGTGCATGGCTGTGGTGCTCGTCTCCATTGCATTGACCCTAGACCCTGAGGTGGGTAAGAACCCAATACCCTGGGATGCAGAGCCAGTGTGACATCCAGGTTACCACAGTTTACCTGCTCCAGGTTTCCCCAGGTACCCATTTCTCAACTAGTATAAAAGGGAGGATGAACAGCTGGGAGGGCTACATGCCGACTACTTCCCAGGCCGGGATTCAAACCCTTGCCCGTGAATTCATAGCCAGATATGCTAACCATTGCACCACAGAGGCATCAAAAATAGTTTATTGCAGTTTTACAAATAACCTTTGATTCAGATTTCAATTTGTCAGCCTGTCCTGAGCAGTGTTGTTCCTAGACGGGCTATGACATTAGACCACAGAAAGGATGCTTAACCCTTTCATTGCTAAACGCTTGCAGCAGGCGTTAGGCGTATTTGCTGGTGGCGCTAAACGCCCGCTGCGACCTCCACCCGCACTCAAATCTCCCGTGTATGAATGTTCCAACACTAATTCTCACAACACAAGATTGCCAATTGAGTGGATTCTTCACTAAATTTGGTGGAAAATCATATCAGCCCAGCGCGGCAAATCTACGGACGAGTAACTGGTGGATGTTCTTGCCCAATATAGCGGCATTTTTGCATAGCTTCACCTATCACCGACTGATTCTTTGACCAAATAGTTGTAAATATTGCAGTTGGCAATGCTCCCTTGCCAGAATCTGAAGAAAAGATGTCCGCAGTTCCCTCAATATGGCTGATCATCACGCACACACTGACGCAAGTGTTAACATTCAACACTCCCTGAATGTGCATGTACGTTCGCAAGAGAGGCATACATAACCGACTCCTATAGATCTGGACCTCCTCTTTCCAATGGTGTTTTTGGTTTTTAGCTGTGATGAATAGGTTTTGAGATACAGAGGTTAAAAGAGACCCCCAATTGGGCTGCCCGACTGTGCCTGAGGGAATAGGTGCGTCCACACTGCGCGCAAGGAAAGGGTTAAAACTAAAAGGTGTCAGATATATCTTTGTGCTTAAATGCTGGTTATGTTCATGTATGAATTTCTGTTGCAATAGGAAATAGAGGAAGGAAGTTTCATGTATAAATTTTCTGTTGCAGTAGGAAACACAGGAAGGAAGTATTAAGTATTTCTGCATTACTGTACTGTTGATTTTTGTGGGCTGGCCTTAATGAGTGGGATGGTTTCAGTTGTTGAGCCTCCACCATGAACTCCAGCCTCTTCTCTTGGCTAGGTTGCATTTAGTATTTCACTTTCTTTTGTTTGTTGTGATCTTATGTGATTAACTTGTATCATTGATTAGGTTTATAGGTATACCATCTGCATTACCCATACTCATTTCTTCATACAAACACACATTGTTTTCCCCAATCAAAGAGCCATCACTCAACCTCAAGAGGACACATAATACAACACCAGGCCTCTTTCACCTCTGCCTTTAGTCTGCCTCTGCCCCATGACTCTGTATTACAATGTAAATTATGCAGAGGACTGTGTTGGACAGTTTGCCCCGATGTCTGCCTCTGCTCTCCTGTTGGCACGCTGTCCATGCACATGCCCTGATCCTCTCTTCCTCCCAGCTTTCCTTTCTTAAAGGTATTCAAAACCCAGGCAGTTTTATAAGGGTTAATAGTCTTACACCCTCAAAATTCACCATGCACTGGTATAGTTTGTCATCTTGTTCTCTTCCATCAGTTTGTAATAGTGGTAGGTATTTACTTCAGTAAAACTTTTTTATATTTATTAAAAAAAATATTTAATGGTAGCTGTCCAACAATATAAAATCAAAATGTTGTAAGCATCAGATTCAAAGAACCTAACACCCCTTGAGTGTATATTCAAAATCTTCCAGAAATGGTTAGCAGAATTACACAGCTTGCTGTAGTGAAAAGTTTCCACAATGTTGAGTTATGAGCAAAGATCTTACAAATTGAATGTAAGATATACCACTTCTAGGCTTCCCATTGTGACCTGTCGATGATGACCCTGCCAGACTGCTAGGAGTCGGACTTAACTCCTTCCTCCCTTGGTGAACATGGTAACTCCCTCCTGGAGATTATTATAACCCTGTGGATATTGTCAACAGGGATTTTAATGAAATGTTTGCATGAGGTAGTCTTTGTTGTGGCAGTTCAGAAATGTACCATAAGGCACATACAACATACACAAACCATCTTTGAAAGGACCTTATTATGATACCTTTCTGTACTCCTGTCACAACAGACTCTTGAGTGGATACTTTTCATCACAATCCCCATTTGTGGCATCAACATGGTAGTTATATACTCCCCAGAAGGCAGGAGTTACCATATTCACCAAGGGAGGAAGGGGAATGTCTGACTCCCAGCTATTTGGGGGAGCCACCATTGACCAACTATATTTTCCCATAGAAGCTACTGTGAGCAGTGCATCTTACCATTTTATAAGATATTTGCTAAAAGCAGCATTCTAGACATAATTCTCAGAAGTTTTAAGAAGCAGTGAAACCTGCTTTCCTTAGATGATAAACTTCTTTACTTTTCCATCAGACAGCTCCTGAAGTGTGACTGATGGCTGGATTGTCCCCTTCTACTCTATGCAATGATCTCTTCATCCAGGCTTATTAGAGGGATTGTGATGCCAGAGTAGACCACACCTGAAAGCAACATAGTCAATATGAATATTATGGATTCCTGCAATTTATCATGACGAAGTATACAAACTGCAAATATTTAAATTAGATTAAGAAGTTTCTGTGACTTGGTCTGTTTTTGTATGAAGTCTGGAGTTTGTTCAATAAAAGTATATATGTGAGGGACACTCATCTTGTTTGATTATGCAAAAAGTGCTTACAATATTTCTCCAGAGCCTCTTCTAAGTATGTTCGACTAAAATATTATATATATATATATATATATATATATATATATATATATATATATATATATATATATATATATATATATATCTATATATATATATATATATATATAAAATAGGATTCTTTTTTTTTTTTTGTTGTGTGTGTGTGTGGGGGGGGTATATACCTTGAAGAGAATAAAAGAATCATTGCACATGAATAGGTTGTTTTACTTTACCATCTTTAGAGCACATCATTTAACAATTTATTCAATTTGATTTAATCATTGCCAGCACTGATAAATTGTGAAAATAAAATGAAGAGATTTGGGGAGGAGCTTGGGCAGTGTGTGAAAAAGTACTTGTGATCTCAGATATAAATGTGAAAACTGGAAATGGGTAGCTTGGTGGTCTGATTGGGAAGTGGGGTGTTGGAGTGAATGAGAATGGGCAAAATTTTGTAGATAAATGTGCTTTGAGGGTCTGTGTGCCTGTCAAACACCTCATTTTAGCACAAGTTAGTTCAGAGCTACACTTGTGGAATGAGGAGTTTGCTAGGTTATATAGATGTGAACACAGGCTGAATCAGGAGGTACTGGATGTGGAGGTTCTGAGAATGTTAAATGGATCTGACCACTTTGTGGTTGCAGTGAAAACAAAGATGAGAGAAATAGGTACTCAAATGGAATGGAAGGAAGGAACTCAATATTTTCTTACCCCCAAAACACCTTTAACTCTAAAACAATAGAATTTCTGAAAGCAAAATGTTAGTAAAAAAAGGAAAAGGAGAACTTTACCTTTAGGAAGAGCAATTTACTGGCATGTGGGAGTTGCAGAGAAGGGAGGGATGGAGGGAGCAGGAGCTTGGAGGAGTGTAACCTTCGAGAACATCAGGTGACTCGGTTTCTGGTGTGCTGTGGTCTGTTAGTCTCGTCAACGCTCAAAGGATGAGGCGCCGTGCAGGATGTTTTTCTAGCGATTCTTCCAATCATCTGCTTCAATTATGGCTTTTTGTCACAGCAGTATTTCTTTGGCTTTATACATTGACCAGACTCCTTGTTCTGTCAATAATGCAAAAGTGACAAGTATTTTATGGAACTGTAGGGTGTCCAGCTTTCCTAATTATACTATACTGCCATTGCTCAAAGCTATCACAAAGTAGCCTCCATGTAAAATTCAACTCCTAACCTTGGCCCTAGGAAAATATGACTAACACAATTACGAATATATACAGTATTTACTTCGCTATACACCAATGACCAGGAAGCACCAAGAAAGTTACAAGATAGTGCACTATTTCAGATGCCACAGATTACGTATAATACTCAAATAAAAATAAAAGACAAACCTTATGAAGAGTTCCTATGCTGTGTGTGTGTATGTACAGTCATGGACAAAAATATTGGTTCACCGCACTCTTAAACCTGTGACTCGGTATCCTCTTTCTGTGTGGCAAGGGACGTAGATTAGGAGGGAGGAGAGTTGAGAATGAGCTAGTGTGGGAGGAGATTAACTGATTGATTGGGGCATTCTATCATGGCGGCGTAGCTACCATGGTCATATAGCGCTGAAGGATGAACATTAGGGAGGAAAGAGTATACGATCGTCAAAAGTGGGAGAGATTCATAGCCTATCCAACCCCATAAAAGAATATAAAGGGGTTGATTGAAAAAAAGAGAAGTAGAGATGGCGCCAAATAACTGTATAACGGTTGACTAATAGGATATACGTAAAATAATTATTGTAGATGTAAAATTCATAAGTGATAAAATATGCACTTTTGGGTTACACTAATGGTGGGAGGAGAGAACTTGTTGCAGGGAAAGGGGCTATGGGGTCACGAGTTTAGGGTGCGGTGGAGGAATATTTGTGTCCGTGACTGTACATAGTTTTGTGTCTTTATCAGAAGTCAATGTCATCGTCAAACAAGTCTTGCATTTCCTCCTCCTCACATGGCACCACTTGAGAGTCTTCCTGGTTCTGCTCTTCTCTGGCAGTGTTGTTGTGTTTCCGCCTCTTCCTCAGGGTGGCTTGTGACAGGAGGTAGCTCAACATGTATTCGTTGTGACTGCATCTGTTGAAATTTAAAAGTTCCTCATAGATCAAAGGCTATAATTTCCTGCCTATTGTTTGAATCTGTGCATTTGTTACAATTTTGAATCTTGCTCGTAAACAAATCAAACCCCACAGACGAACTAATTTTTGTGGTCATGGTACCTTATAAAATGCTCCCTACGCTATGACAAAGAGAAGTGTCAACATTAAAATTATCATCATGGATTACATTTACTGTGCAGGCAGAGTTAAGAATTGCCACAACAAAAGAGATAAACAAGGAAAACGGGGAATATCTTGCAAATTAATTATGTGTGTGTGATGACTTCTTACATGTCTCATATGAAAATAAACTAAACTCATTACACACAAAGAGAGGCAGGGAGCAAGGAACTAAGAGCAGGGAGAGGTAGGACTAGCAACTGGGGAAAAATATATAATGTTAGTTTCAGGAAGGATAGTGATGTGCTCAAGTTTTCCTTCTAATAATGTCTCCTGAGTGCATGGATGACATCTGGAGGTGGCCATCAATATTTCATCCTGCAGGACAACCTCTATGACATGCACTTATTTCCTTGCAGTTCCACAATTTATTTTTATCCCCAGGACAGTCCACAATAGCATCAAATTGTGAACAATATAACTGCAGGCAATGAGATGACTTGTGATGATGAAAGACCAATTCCTCTCAATACTTACACCTTGGTCAGGTTAGTGTGGTGCTGAACAATAGCTTTCTGCAAGGCGTTGAGTGTCGTCGTGATGTGGGGGGAGCGCGTCTTGAGGCTGTGGCCGTGGCAGGTGACCAGCGCCGTGGCCCACTGACTGTACAGGCCAAGGTGACGTGTGGACTCCAGGGCTTCGGCAAGGAAAGTGAGGACACCCTCCACGTACAGCTGAGTCAGGTTGCTCACCACCACCTCAACTGAAACATTAAGAGTGAATTTTACTTTTAACTTAGCAAGGCAGACCAAAGGAGACAAGGTAATACAGAATGACTTATGAATCCTGGGCCTGAACAGAGAGGACGCCAAAGACTTAGTAGAAATAAAACCAGTCATTTGGAGAACAAGGCTGATACACACATGAACGGATCTTTTCAAAATAAGTATAAAAAATATTGTTGGGAATGCTGATAGACATGGAAGACACTAAATCAAAAAATTATAATAAGTAACAATGTATGGAAGCTTAAGTATTCATAGATTTTTCAAACTGAATGCAAAAACTAAGATGGAGAGATTTCAATAAGTAACAATGTGTAGTCTGATAAGCCTAGGCATTTCAAGAGAGATTTTCCAAACTTGAATGCAAACACTAGGATAAAGAGAGACAAGTAGAGAAATTAATGTTGAGAATACTGATAGAAATGGAGACACTACATAATAAATAAGCAAAAATAAGCAACATTGCATGGAAGCTTAACCACTTACTGACTTTCCAAACAGCGAATGAACAGACTAGATAGAGAGATAAATAGAGGGAATATTGTTGGGAATGATAACAGAAATGGAAGACACTAAATGGTCCTGAAAAATTAAAATAAGCAATAATATATGGAAGCTTAATCATTTCAAGAGACGTTCCAAACTGTGACTGCAAACACTAGGAATAAAAATGACTTCTACACTCACTTGACTGTACAGGTATTGTTTCTATGACCTCTTGCTTCAGGGAGTTCATGTTCAACCGTATGGCCATCATCAGCGCTGGAAAAGAAAAAAAAAAAAAAAATGTAGTTATTATTGTATCAATTTGAGCTCTTAAAAGAGTATCCTAATAGGTAGCTTAAAGAAAAAAGTAAAGAATAACATGCACTGTTTGGTACTGGATATTGAGTTGTAAAGTAGCAGAATTTAGCAGTAATAAGTTAATATCAAACACGTGGCAATAGGTTGACCGAGTTGAGTTTGGGAGTGTTGGAGCTGAAAACTTTGAAAACCACCACTCGAGACATTATATTGTTATGCTTTTTTAATGAACTGACAGCAAATGGCAATGATTACGTAATGAAGAAACTGGAAACGATCGATAGGGATGACCTGCTTATATGGGATACTAGAAATACAAGAGAACACAAAATAAACTGAAGAAGAAAAGGGCAAGTTCCACAGTTTAACACAGGAGGTTTGTCGTGAGCCACCAAACCAAATACTAAAGGCTATGGGAATATCTTATATGTATAGTGTTTGGTGTTGATACAGAAGGTAAGAACTTTGAGGAAACAGGAAATCTCTTGTAAAGTATTTGGTGTTTATACAGAAGCTGTGAAATTTGAGGAAACTACAATGGAACTCTTTACTATGTGGTGCTGCAGTGAAAACCTGACCACTAAGGAGAGTACAGTTTGGTTGGGGAATTTATAAGGACACTACTTTCTTCTTCTTTACTTTTTTTGTTCAGTCTTTATCTTATGGTGTTGGACGGGCCATAAGTCTCCCAAGGACACTGTTTTGAAAGGTGGAACTGATGACCCTAAATTCCAACATCCTCCATGCATTACCTGTTGCATAATCCTTCTCCTTCAATTTCTGTTTGACGGCCGAGGGAGTGTTGGAGAAGTCCAGGTCCAGAGGGTCGAAGAGCCAGTCTGTGTCAAGGGAATAGACCAGGAGGCCCTCGCTGGTGCTGGCCGCCCAACTCCTCCCTGGAAACAGTAAACAGATCATGGAACTGAACTATCAAGAGTACACTGACTTATGAAGAATTGACCCTTAGACAGCGGTGGAACTCTATACAGATGGTCCAAAATTCAGTCAGTCAGTTTTGTATGGCAGAAATATAACAACACTTCCAGACTGCACTAGAATCTATATATAGACACTAGTTAAAACATCCGTTATGTGGTGTAACTATATGCTACGGTCCTAAGGTTGGCAGTGACTAAATATAGATGGTTCATTTTGGGGGAGCTACTCTTCAAATACTGCTGCAATCAAAGGGTTAAGCTAGTAGTTGTGGGTCAGTCACAAGAAATAAGATTTTTTAAAGGGAAGAGACAGACTAAAGGTTAATCTAAGATGTTAATAAAAAGGCCTGAAATATGTTGGTCCCATGAAGTAAAAAAGAAGATACCCAAGGACACAAGGAGACTACAACAGGCAAGTTAAAGCGGAACCTTGATGCTCCCTCGCAGAAACAATTACAAGCTGGAATACTCGATGATGCGGGACAACATATGCAATTATAAGTTATTTCAATGTGGACAGTTTTATTTATTTATTTTTGTATTCTGTGTTTAGCCATTGGTGTGTCTCCTTCACATACACATACAAAAAATAAAATAAAAATAAAATAAATAAAAATATAAAGTTAATATAAATGCAACAAATAAAAAAATAAAATAAAGTAAAATAATAAATATAAATAGACATGAAATAAAATAGAGTAAACCAAGACTCACCGGTCGGGGAGAAGGTGAGTGAGGTAACCCGCACCTCCGGCTTGAAGGCTCGGCGGGACATGTCTCCCTGACGTGTGCCGGGCAGCTTGATGGCCACCTTGCCCCCCTCGCCGTCCCTCTCCTCCACCAGCGCAAGGTTCACGCCGTTCTCTGCCATCTTCTTCCTGTTAATAATGTCCTGCGGAGAGAGAGCGTGTTAGTTAACCCCTTGGATGCGGACTTCCTGCCAGAAGACATCACTAAGCTACAGGAGTGGAGCAAAAATTGGCTGCTACAATTCAATGGAGAAAAATGTAAAGTTATGCACCTTGGGAGGGGAAATCCAGCATACCAATACCACATGGGAAACACTCCACTATCAACCACAGAGGTGGAGAAAGACCTGGGAGTACATGTTACCAAGCTACCAGTGAAGGGGAAATCTGTGCCAATCGCAGCAGAAGGGTTATGGATAAAGTAACTGCATGTGGCATGTTTACTCTGTGTTTTATATATTTACCTAGATGTGATTTACAGGAGGAGAATGACTTAAGAGTATTAATCTAAGCTAATTTGTCACCTGAATGATCTGAGTGCTAACCTAAGCTAATGTCACCTGAAAACACATTTACAAGATTGTCAAAGATTTATAAGCAGTTGAGAAAGGTGTGTCTGTGTTTAACCCGGCAGCAGCGACGGGCCAAATTTGTGGCTTTACCCTGTAGCAGCGACGGGCCAGATTTGTGCCATGATATAAACCCCCCAAAACAGATGATACATAAACTGATCACAAATGCGTTGATATATATTATGAGATGGTTTGTGTGAGTGATGATTTTTTCTCATTTTTCTCGCTTAGAGGGACCATTAAGAAACATGATCCCCACTGCTACCGGGTTAACATCCTTGCTTTACTCAGCTTCATCATATGTTAACTTACATCCATGGCATCGAAGGATCTGTTCTGTGTAATCTCAAACTTCTTCACCAGGAGTTCATCTTCAATGCTGTAGATACAGACGTTCTTGCTCTGACCCCCGGCAAGGAGGCACTTCCCGTCAGAGCTGTAGCATATACTAGTGAAGGACCTGGAAACAAAATATCCAAATAATTTATGTTTATAGGCTGCAGATGTGGCAGACAAAATCAAGTTCTCGATACTACTGCTTGAAGACACAGGAGGAAGTGTGATGTTAGGTTTATAAACACTCTTGGGTGCCTCATGCAAGTAAGGTCTGTCTCCCTTGAGGCAACCCTTCTAAAATATTGTTGGGATTATTCAACAAACTAAATTTTTTGTTAAGGAAATAGAATAAGTGGTAAGAGCAGAGGAATAGCAAATTTAATAGATGTCAACTTTCTCGTATACTCTAAAACTGATCATTCACACTTTGTAATATATTGAACGACCAGTAACTTAATTATAAACCATATGATACTTTACGAGGTATATATAAGCTCTAATTTTTTAACCATACAGAAAAGAGTCTTAGGATGATAAAGTCTACAAAGATGCTCCTCCAACAAAGATGAGAAGAGGCCAAAAAGATGACAGCTTAAAAGATAATATACATCTGGTTCCAGGGATAATGTACTGTACTTTTTTTTTCTTCAACAAAGGAGATGACTCAAGGGCAATAAAGTGTAGAAAAAAAAAGCCTGCTACTCACCATTCCCACAACAGACAAAAGTAAAGAGTGGCCAAAAGAGAGGTCAATTTCGGGTGCTTACTTTGCCTGGAGGTTCTTCTTGGCCGTCACCTTGTCAGTATCGCCCCTCCCGGCGCCCAAGTCGTTCCGCCCTGATATGCTGCCTTCCTGCTGCCCCGTGGTGGGGTTGAACGTTGTGATCTGGCCGTCCATGGTGGCCACGGCAATCTGCTTCCCGTCAGGACGAATACACACACACAGACCTGCAACCAAAGAGTAGTTCGTTGTATTTATTATTCCATCTACCTATATCTGACACCTTGCCCTTTGTTCCAGCACTCCCTCTCAGCACGTTTAGACCTGTATTCTCTGATGCCTGGCTCTGGTTTCTCGTCTCTACTATTAGGTTCGTATTCTCAGATGATTTTGGCTCACAAAAAGTATTTCCAAAGGCCCTTATTTTCCCCTATGCTATATGTTTTATTCTTGTATATTAATCACTGAACCTTATGTTGGGTGGAAAAAGACCAGTCAGTGCATTATCAACAACCATATCTTACCATCTGCTGAGAGAGAGATGGACTCCCTCGCTGTGGTGTTGGATATAGCGTCCCACACCTTGATGGTGCCGTCCCAGCCGGTGGACACCATGAGGGTGCTGCCCGGCTGGCTGGAGAACTGAACACTCACCACGGGACCCTCGTGTCCGGCCAGCACCTGGAGTGTTAGGATATGAGGTAGATGCTTTACTAAAGAGTTCAAGAATAGTGATGACTTTGTATTATAATATTACAAATGTCTATAATGATCCTCCTTGATCTGTCTTACCTAACTATTACAAGAATCTCTTAACCACAGACTAGATTAATTTATTTTGTACATTTTTTAAAGTTATATTAAAATTGCAAGTAGCAGCTACAAAAAAATTCTCACCACCACCATGAATAACATAAACTATACCCAAATGCACTAGACTGTTTCATTGTCAATAAACACATGAATATGGAAGTCAATCATGAACTGCAGAAAATATGAAGCTCAATATCTTTTATTTTATTTTATTTTTGTTTTCCCGTAATGTAACACAACTGAGTGCTGGGGAAGTCAGAGCAGCTTACCAACTGAGCCAATGATCCTTACTAATTCCCTTCTATGTTGGTCTACAACTTGTCACAAACCTAAACACAAAATACACAAATAAAATCTATAAAGAGAAAGATACACTACCGAGAGATACAAAACAGAGAAAGATACAAAGAAAAATATAATACAGATACAATGGCCAGTATTGTAAGACTCTTTCGCTTCTCACATCAGCTATTTCTAAAGGTCAAAGAGGGGGTCAGTTGGGTTCTAATGAGTGTTTCTTCAGGTTCATGGTACAGAAGAAGGGTCGAACTTCCACCAGGGTCATCAAACTACTCCTGGAAATGCCCACAACTCCTACGAAAGCCTTGTCAAATATGTGTGCTTGGGCGGCGAAATGTCTTATAATACAACCCAATGTCTTCTCTGTATTCCCAGGAGCACCGCCACCCACCTCCAGCAGCCTCCCCGTCTGCAGCGACCACAGGTACACGTCGTGGCTGTCCTGGCTCCCAGCGGCCACCAGTTCGCCGCTGCTGTCCACCGTCACGCAGGAGAACTGTGTCGGCCGCGTGGAGGTCAGGGTCTTGAAGTTCCTGTAGCGGGTCAGGTCAAACGCTCGCACAGTGCCTGAGAGAGGGGAGACAAAAATAAATAAATGAAAAAAAAAAGAAGTAAGCATAGTAAAAATAAAATAAAATAAATAAATCTGACACAAAACAGTACAGAGTTTGCTTTGATTACTCAGTACAGAGCTTGCAGAGAGAAGGAAAATTATACTGCAGAAAATATTAAGCTTTTACTTTCATCACACCTGTTCATTTCTGTCTACTCTGTCTTTTGGTCTTTATTTTCACTTTCATTCTTATTGATTACTTTCTGCACCAGTCATTATCTTTTTTTATTCATACTCGTACAGACTGAGCAAAAAAACAAAAAGGGAAAATTTGACAGAAGAAAGTAAAGTGCTTATTTTCATCACTTTGTACAGAACTTGGAAATAAAAGGTAACTAGAGAAAATTTCAGCTTATATTTTGATTACATCTGTTTATTTCTGTTTTAAGTCTGTCTAGCCATTATTTTCCCTATTCATATAAGTTCATTTTCATGTTGGTTTCTATTTTACTTATTTCTATTAATTTCAGGATGCTAAACGATCGGCAGCTTACCGTCAAGGGAGGCGGATATGATGGCCCGGCCGCTCTGCGTGAAGACCAGCCCCGTCACCGCCGCTGTGTGCTCCGAGAAGGTCACGAAGCAGAAGGACGACTCCGCTGACCAAAGCTTGACCTGTTGACATGCATTTCTCTATAGCAGGGGTTCCCAACTGGTGGCTGGTGGAGAACTGATTAGGGGGTCATGACGCCTTGCTCGAAATGGCTTAGGAAGATGTTTTTATAGCTTATTGTTTTGCCTTTTGATATATATTTTTTGTGCTTATATTCTGCTGAAGCTCGATGTTTTTGTTGCTGAGCATTAAGAGGAAGCATTAGGGTGTCTCTTAGGGCATGTCAGGGCTGGGTATAGGTGAAAATTAGTGTGCTAAAAATGTGTAAAACAAACTTCTGATATCAAGAGGTCATGTGGGTTGCAAGATTTTGGGAAAAGGGTCGTGAGTGCAAGAATGTTGAGGAACCATTGCTTTATAGGGTACTGTACCAAATATGTGTGTGGCAAAGGTTAATACAAAATACAGTGCAGTGTGTATGTGTGTTTAGTCGTGAATGCGCATAAACGTGAATAGATATACAAGTTGTTATCTTACCTTCCCATCTTCACCACCAGTCGCAATGTTCTGGCCATCGGGAGAGTACTGCACGACCCTCATGTTGTTGAAGTGACCCTGGAGGACGGGGAGAAATATACAACCATTACACTTTTTGCTTAATGGATTTTGTATAGTCTAGTTGCAGCTTCCCTTCTTTCACTGCTGACTTGCACGCTAAAGGCAAAGAATCAACTACAGCTTGAACATCTCAGCTATTAATTCACCTACACCTGAGGCAATAAACTCAAATGATGAATACATGCACACATTTTGACTGCACACAAGTGATGACCTATTTCACGAAGGTTATTCCGGTTTTTCTAAATGTCAGATAAGTCTTCATCAACAATAATGTGGATGGCTGGCCTCGTCTGACCCGTTTTTCAAGGTGTTGGTAATTTTGTTTAGTTGATTTTTATGTTACTTTTTATGACTGCATTTACAATACATTGACTTAACTTTTGTAATAGGTTGACTTAACTCCCTGAACTTCCAACACTTCTAACTAAGTCCAAAAAATGGAATTAAAAAGTCAAACTCGACACGTAAGTGTTGAAAATACTATGTTTAAAAAATCCGGCATTATTCTCCAGCTGCCCACCTGCTGCTTAAGGATGAAGCTTTCACTCTGCCACTCCCATACCACCAGCTGGCCCAGGGAGGAGACGCCCAGCGCTATCCAGTCCCCGCTGGAGTTCATTGCCACACTTGTGATGGTCTGAAAACATGCAAAATGGACTTGGTGAGCATATACAGTAACCATGGACTAAAAGCAAAACTCCCCCTAGAGGGCATGGATTTTTTTCTTTTACAGTAAAGGAAACAACTACAAAGGAAAAAAAAGAAAACAATAATGAAAAAAGCCTGCAAATATAGAGAAACAGTCTCCTAAACAAAGATAAAGTTCTAAATAACAGAAAACAAAGTCTCCCTAACAGCATAAGTTTGAGTCGTAGTCAATGCAATCTGTCGCAACTCAACGTCAGTCCCAAGTCATTATTATTATTTTAAGAGGCAAATCAAGAAGAGAGAGAGTGTGGGCTCAACAAATGAGGAGGAATGGTGTTAGGAAGAGCATGTAACAATAAATAACCCCAGAGCAAAAATGTGGAGAATACGTTTAGTCATAAAAGTGGGACTGAAGCAAAGAATTCTTCTACTAAACACTATTTGCAGGGGCAGCATCAGTGGGCTTTCATGTTTCCTCTTATAATTTTTTTATGCAATTGAGCTGCCTCCTGTCTTGTAAGATAAATAAATGAATAAATACAATGCTCCGTTCACTCACCTGCTTTGATATGTTGAGGGAGTGCACGAGGGCACCCTTGTCGTTCATGTCCAGCATCACGAAGTCGCCCGTCACGAAGGCCACCACCAACATGCGGATGTGCTTGTGGTACTGGGCGGCTGTGACGGTCACCTTGCGCTTGCCCATGTGCTGGTCCATGAACACACGGAAGCGCCGTCTGTAGAACACCTTCGGCAGATCAGAGTCGGCACCTGTTGATGGGGAGGTTAGGGGTCATACGAGTGTGGGAATATGTTATACGTACTTTAAAGTTGATAGGAATGGTGATTGGCTGTCTTGTACCCAGATGGACTAAACTAGTTACTGGAATGTGTGTCTTCTGTTTAGAATACCTTACGTCTGGCCTGTTCTCTAGAATTCTTACAGTATTTGCCAGCAGTATTTCTATTATTTACTGATATTTTTTCTTAATGTTTATTCACTACATTGGAGGTGATAAAAATTGTGGTAGTGTCTTCATTTACTACTATTTCTTACCTGGGTTTATCATTACATTGGAGGCAATAACAATGTGGGTTGTCATGTTATGAATATTACTAACTTTCTTTCCTGTTAAGTTCCTAACTTCACTGATAAGCCATACAAGCAATCAATAAGGAACAGATAATTTTGGTTTCTTGTACATACTTTCATCTTTTGGTTCTTTGTTTACAGCATTTTCCTCCTCATCTTGGGCGGGAATGTCATCCTCGGCCTCGTCTGCGCCCTTGGGCTTTGCCTTGAACAAGTCTTTGGCCAGGACGAGACCCTCGGACCCCACACTGCAGTCCCAGGCGTTAATGTGGCCATCAGCACTAACCTGTGGAGGCAAGGATGAAGAAACAGGTGTTAAAATTAAATAAATGAATAACTTTCTATGAATGCCCCTTGACTTATGACTGGGCTATGTTTCTATTAAGCCGTTGTAAGTTGAAAATATGAGATGTTGAATCCACACCTACCAAGCATCATAGCCTAGCCAAGCCTGCCTTATATAGTGTGTAATTCAAACTTTTGCTGCTTGAAATATTGATGCAGGGAATGGGATACTCGTTCATGTCATATAACAACAAAAGTAATAAATAAAAACAAAGGTAATGAACAAAAGAGTCCATTGGCACTTACTGTACACAGATCATAAGACTTCTCCTCAAAGAAGGCTCCCACAACTGTGTCCTTGAGGCCGCCAATCGGGTATTCCTTCAGGTTCTTGAACTTGGTCAGCGCACAGATGCGAGTGGTCATGTCCCGGGACCCCACTGCAATGAGCCTTAGGAAGAGCAGCATTACTAGCATAGCACTGCCTCTGACTATCCTATATACACTTCCAGTATATATTTGACAGTTTGGTGATTACACAGAAAACTTGTAATGCCTCAAGACCCAAAGGAAAGAAACTCATTAATAACATGTATCAATTTGTATTCCTTCCATGTTTGATAGGTATTTGTAAAGGATCTTATAGTATGTAAGAGACAGTTTCACAAAGGATCACACCAATACCTTGAGTCATGGGACCAGTCGAGGCAGGTTGTGTCGTCGAATGATCCGTGGAACACTCGCTCCAGCACAAATGGGTTGAAGATCCTCTTGTTGGAGCCCGGGGCCACGTACACAAACACTGCAGGACAAGAGCAAGGTGTATAATTAGGTCAGGATTAAAAACTAGCATTATTTCTATTATTTAAAATCATCAGCTTTCATTAACCCCTTGAATGTGGATTTCCTACAAGAAGACATCACCAAACTACAGGAATGGAACAAAAAGTGGCTGCTACAATTCAATGAAGAAAAATGTAAAGTCCTGTTCCTTGGGAGAGGATAGCCAGCATACCAATACCACATGGGGAACACTCCACTATCCACCACAGAGGCAGAGAAATACCTGGGAGAATGTGTTACCAGGCTACCAGTGAAGGCCAAATCCATGCCAATCGCAGCAGATGGGTTAAAGGCCATGGTAGTAAGGTCCTTTAGATACACTACCTCCATTTTCCTTGGTGAGGGCGAAGTGTTTCCCGTCTGGGCTGAACTTGATGCTCTTGATGGGCCGGTCAAAGCGCTTGCGGTAAAGGACGTTGCGGAAGTTCAAGTTAATGATGTGGACTTCCCCGTCTGTGAACAAGATTTTATTAAACTGAGGTTACAACATGATGCTTGAGTACTACAAACGCCCTGTACAAATTACCACAAGCATGTCCACATTCATAAGCACAAAACTTCTATGTAATGACACAAATATCTGTACTTTAAAAAGATTCTTAGAGGGAAAAAATTACCACACACACCATTTATAAACAAATCTTCAAGGAACGACAGAAATATCAGTAGTTAAATGAATTCTCTGATGAAGGAAGTAGTTCAAGTTAAAACATATAAACATTCATAGCTATTGTGAGCCCATTAATTTTTCATAAATAAATATACAAATAAATAAGGCCATTCTCTGTCCACACAAGGTGGCAAAGAAATGTGTCAAGGCTCTCGGTAAAAAGTGTTAGTTATGATGGCTAAATATCATAGAGGGAAAGAAGTCCCATTATAGAAGGTAGTGTATCCTATTCCTCTTTTACTATTTGAACTATTATATGCCTTTCCAATTACTACAGTACACCAGCTGTTGGAAGGACATGAGTAACAGTTTTTATTATTGTTATTATTATTATTATTTTCATTGTTTTTGAGATCCATGAAGAGCATCAAGAGGAAAAAAAAAGATAGAAACCCAAACAATCCCCTAGATGACCTGACATGGACATGAAAAATAAAGACTGACAGTAAAGAGAATAAAAATAGGGGAGATAAAACAATACGTCTACATGCCTTCCTCTGCAGCGATCAGTATGATGCCGTTAGGAGCCAGTGCCAGGGTGGTGTAGTTGAACCTGGCTTCGATGGGCAGTGTGTGGGAGCGGTTGTTGCGCAGGTCATACACGGAGATCTTGTTGCCAACGGGACAGATGACAGTGTTGCCATCATGAGAGAAGATGATGTCGCCGAGCCGGTACACAGTGCCCAGCAGGTTGGAAAACTGAAAAAACATTTTTCTTTCATTAAGTCTCTAATTGTCTTTGTATAAAATGTACTAATGTGACTTTTTCATTCAAGGTCACACAAGCATTTTGTTTTGCAATGGTATAAGAGTGCAATAACTAAAGTTTTATCAAAATAAGTTCCCTCACTACAATAAGCAGCTGCTGTGGATAAACTTTCCATACTACCACTCCCAAAAACCCATACTGTGAAGACAATAGATACAGAAATATTGAAGTAACATTATAAAATTTATCAGATAGACAGAAAAGATAGGAGCCATGGCAAGGTAACTCTGTATTTTGAAAGACATATTGCAGTAAACAGACATATTTAAGATAGTTATTTTTTAACTCGGGCAAAAAAGCATTTGTCCATATAAGTGCCCTGTTGATCATGGAAAATTTCCTGCTAACTGATTGGTTGAAAATTCCAGAAGTATGCCCACCAGGCCACCAACTGCCAGTGACAACAACCAATGGCACAGTGCAAAGTGTATAAGTACAATATTTATTATAAATAATTGAATCTAACCTAACCTGCTGTGTTCTGGTGCCAAATGCAATAAACAAGTAAACCTCTCACTGTATCCCCTGGAGACCATATTTTAAGAACGTAATATCCTATGAATGAGTGATTTGCGACATTAAGCAATACAACAGTGTGCACAAAGGTGTGTTTTGGGGTATTCTCCGCAGTGTGATGGGTGAACTTTCGGAGTAAGACCCACCACCTGCCTACATTTCATCCCATAACACTACCTACTTCTACACTTTGCATCACCACCATCTGTCTGTATATTCTGCATCACCCCAGGCCCTCAAAACCACCTGCCTATAGTCCCTCAACACCACCTATATATACTACCTCTCTGCATCACCACCATCCCTCCTCTTTCTAATCATGATAGGGGACATAAATGAGGAGGTCACATACTCAAGGGTAACATCATTCGCAGACGACACCAGGATCTCCAACACCATCTGCACAGGGGAAGATGCAAATAATCTACAAAGGGACTTGGAAAAAATATATACCTGGTCATCAACTAACAAAATGAAATTTAATAGTGAAAAGTTTGAGCTCATTCGCTACGGAAGTGATAAAGCCCTGCAGGACAACATCTACACTGCAGGGGAAGACATCATCGAAGAGAAGGACTCCCTCAAAGACCTGGGAGTGTGGATGAGCAAGGATTGCTCCTTCTCAGAGCATTTACAAAGATTATAAAGACAGCAAAACAAATGTCAGGATGGATTCTGCGCACTTTGCTGTTTAGAGACCCACAACACCTGCTTCCACTGTAGAGGCCCCTAGTGGTCTTTAAAATGGAATATGTGTGTCAGCTGTGGTGCCCCTACAAAATCAAAGACATTCAGGAACTGGAGCAGGTACAGAGGGTGTTCACCAGAAAGATAGACAGTAAATCTCTGGGTTATTGGGACCAACTAAAAAAACTAGGATTGTACTCCTTACAAAGAAGGTGAGAGATATTGTATCATATACACATGGAAGATACTAGAAAAATTAGTACCCTGCCCATCCCCACATGGAGAGGAGGCTCTCAAGAGTCAGATACACCCCAGGTTTGCCAGAACATGTTGCAGAAAAACTTTCTCTTCAGTGACACAATGGCTAAAACCTGTTGTGGCCGAAGATTTCATCAACTTTGGTCCCAGGCTTTTCAACTGCCTGCCAAGAGAAATCAGGGACATGACAAAATGCACTATAGATACATTCAAAAGGAGGCTCGATACCTTCCTAAAAACATACCGGACGAGCCTCCTATTCCACACAACCCATGCCCACGGGTATCAAATTGTATAACTGACCAACTACAGTTCAAAGAGAAAGAAAAATGTGGAGGCAGTGGACTTTCAAGTTGGCCGTGGCGATTCCACCAGAACTTCCGACAAGTAGACAAGTAGACATGCCTACACTCCATTCCTCACCTCAACCCAGCTACACACTGCACCATCCCCATCCCACAGCACCACCTCTCTATACACCCTCTCTACTGCATGCACTACAACTACTACATTTAATACATCCAATACACCGTCTCTGCACCACCACTCACCCGGTACGTAAACTTCATGGCACTGCTGGAGGACTCGTGGCTCTATATCTTGACTCGCTGGCTGCCACACACGCCCTTCTTTTGACCTCCACCCCCCTGTGTGCACCCTTATCCTCCCGGCGCCTCGTCTTACTCGTTTTAAAGGTGTAAGCGAGTAAATAAGACGTGCCTGCCGCTGGTCACCCGTCCTCGCACACGTGTTGGCTGGCGGGTCGGAGCGTTGCCGCATGTATGATAATCGTTCCTTAATATGATAGTAGTCATTATTAACGTTGATTTAGTCTCATCGTTTGTCAAGAATGTATTAGTAATTTAGTTTTAGATGACATGCTTAGTTGAATACAGTCGTTTTAGGGGGGAGGTATTATCTTTTAAGCTGCAACCGATCAATGCAATGGTCTGAATACGACAATCTGGTAACGCTGGTGAGTCTTGTCCTCCGCAGAGGTTGCAGGGCTAATGTTTATTTCTCAATATTTCGATTTTTTTTCTTCTATAACGTCTACTTCAGCTGTTGGTAGTCACTTTGCTAAATAAAAAAAATTATGCATACATAGAAAGAGGATGAATATCACTCAGTGTCGTATTTTTAGTAATGTGATAACTGGGCCTTTCCAAACGTCTTCCATCTAACTCCATTCTCCTCCGGCAATTTTTTTTTTCTTTACAACAAAGGGGACAGCTCAAGGGCAACAAAGAGAGTGTAGAAAAAAAGCCCGCTACTTACCGCAACTCCAATATCATCTCTTTCTCTGTCTGCCCTGACTCCTACAAATTCTAGGTTGTCACTGACTGAACGCAAGAGTGGCAGCCCCATAAGTTGTAAAGTAAGGGCAAGTGGAGACGAGATCAGAACCTTTACCGGAGCAAATGGAGGTGGAGAATGTCGGGAAAAGCCAGTGAGCTGTTATTGTAATGGCTAACGATGATGATGGCGAACTAGCTAGTCGTGTCTAATTTACCAGGGATAATCTACACACAAAGCTATTTAGTCACGAGTTAGTGTCTCTGAGAACGTCCCACCAGTCTCCTCCTCCTAGACATCCCACGAGCAATCTACCATTCCCTCGCCTCCATTGTTAGCTAATATATACGGGGAACATTTCAGCTTTACTGGGCTAATATGACACGAGAACCCAAGTATACTGTGAGGCGATCCGCTCAAGTATTATACATAACAGCCACGTATAGCTACTGATGCTTAACTCCATTCACAAAATATTAATTAAACCGAGTGAACGTCTAATTACACTTATGAGTTGAATCCACTCCCAAGCACCCATCAGGCAGACTATACCGTTTCCTCACCTCCATTAATTGTTAACGTATATGTAGGTGCTTATCTCCATATTTAAAGCAAACTAAATAATTGGGGGAGCGTGTTATTCAATCAATCAATGCGGGCATACGACGGGGGTCGCGTTGCCTCGCCCTCGCCCTTATAGCAGTGGTTTAGCCGCAGAAAAGACCCTCGGTGATACGTACCATTACAAGCACTTCTTGCGGCCGTACTTTTCAGCTAACATGATTTATTCAAAATAATACGTGTACCACTTGAATGTATTACAGATTATAGTGTATAGTTTTAGTAGCAGACCCGACCCTCAGTGATAATAATAGAATGCGTGATAAGAGTAAACTTTATTATTTTTATTTTTTTTAATTTTTTTACAAAGGAGACAGCTCAAGGGCAACAAAAAGTGTAGAATTTTGAAAAGCCCACTACTCACCGCTCCCATAATAGACATATGTAAAGAGTGGCCAAGTATGTTAGTTGTTGTCATCCTTTTCTACTATATAGCAAGACTTACCTCAGAGCATTCTTCAGCTCGGCACCATTTGAGAGTAGAGAGTTTAGCAGCAGACAAGTCCCTCGGTTATAATAGTATAGTAACGCTGGAACAGAAGGTTGGCTGCTGGTTGTCCTGCTAAAAAGAAAACTAAGAAAAAATAATTATACAATAGTAGTAGTAGTAGTAGGAGGAGGAGTAATGACAATAATAATGATAATAATGTAAATAAAAAATACATACCTTGTAAAAAGTTGAAGAAAACTAAGATGAAAAAAAAAAAAAACTTTGAAAAGGATGAAGAAAATTGCCCAAGTTGGAAACCCCCCAGAAAAAGCTAAAGAAAATTAACCAAGATGAAAAAAAATAAATAAAAAAATAAGAAAATAAATAGGCATTACCTTTAAATCCTGAAACACTCTTAGGGACACTGAAACACGATTCTTTTAGCCTCTTTACTTCGGGTGCTTTTTGGGACACATAGAAATGAATGACGCAATGGATTCAACACCTCCGACCCCGTGTGTGTGTGTGTGTGTGTGTTCTGCTCTGTGTCTGTCTGTCTCTCTGTAAGTCTGTGTTAAGCTGTCTATCTATCTATATGTCTGTCTGTCTTTCTGTCATTTCCTCTTGTTTGTCTGTCTGTCTGTCTTTTCGTTTGTCTGTCTTTGTGTATCTATCCACCTCTCTGTCTGTCTGTTTGTCTGCGTGTTTTTTCGTTTGTGTCTGTCTATCCTGTATTTTTGCTTATCTTTCAACCTATGTCTGTCTGTTTGTCTGTGTATCTTCATTTATCCGTCTCTGTGCCTGTCTGTCTGTCACTATTTGCCCGCCTGTGCTTGTCTCTCTTGGTTTCTTTTATCAATCTATTCGCCTGTTTGTCTGTCTATCTGTCTGTCTGTCTGTCTGTGTAAACAACTCAACATGAAGGTCCAAGAATCACAAAGACGGAGGCACCATGCAGGGTCGCGGCGCCTCTCTCAGGAGGGTGTGGCCAATCCGTACGCACCCTTCCAATAAGACCACATTGCTAGGGCGCGTACAAACTGGCGAACACACCCTTCCGTGATATGTGGATACTCGTGCTTATAGGATTTGTACCATTTATTGGGCTGGGAGAAGGAGGAGGAGGAGGAGAATAAGAAGAAATAAAGAGGGGAAATGAATGAGAAGAATAAGAACAGGAGGAAGAGGAGGAGGAGAAGATAGTGAAGAGGTGATGATGATGATGATGGTAAGGAGGAGGAGGAAAAGTCAAATATATAAAAAAGAAGAGGTACAGGAGGAGGAGGAGGAGGAGGAGGATGCAAAGGAAGAGGAGGAGGAGGCCAAGTGTACAATCTTATACATCAAAATATATTGGGAATCTCTCTCTCTTTCTCTTCCTTCCGTCTGTCTGTCCCTTCCTTCCTTCCTTCTGCCACTGCCACAAGCCAAGCTCAGTGCACTATAAGGTCCGCCCACCAGCCTGGATCTCGTCTCTCCGTGGCTTCAACACACACTGGCTCTCAAGGACACTACAGCAAGGCGAAGAGTGGCTGTCCTTGAGTGTTGTGAAGGACAGGGACTTGCTAAGGTGGCTCTACCCTTCACTGTCTTAACGGAATGTCTGTGGCCTCGGTAGTTTCATGACGCTAACGAATACTGAGACTTTTGGTATGGCAACACTTTCCTCCCTCGGTTTGGGTGTCTCGTTCCACCTCACTGAATGTTCTCACTTAAGTCTTCGCGGTGTAGTAACGTCACTTGGTTTCTTTCCCGCAGCCAACACTCACAGGCCGTCTTATCACTTGTAGTCTCCATACATTCTTGAGTACCTCTAACACATTATACTCACTTCCTTCTTCCTCTAGTTTTACGTCCTTATATTCCCTTATGGGCCTCCAGTCTTTCCATGTTTACCCGGCATTCTCGTCGCTTGTTATCCACTATGTTAGTCTAGGTATAATCATAGTGGTCGTTTGTATTTCTTGGTAATTGAACTGCATGAAAATATTAAAATAAACCTGACCAGTGTTCTCATCCCGTGATGGAGTACGTGGTCACACACAGGCCTTGCTGATGTATTTATGTGCTTATGACAATAATTACCATGAAATCCGTCGTGCTCAAGGGTCAGTGAAAGACAGGTGAATATATATTTGTATCCTCCCTACTTTGTACAACAAACCTTGCGATAAAAGGCTCTCAAACCTTAATCTGTTCTCTCTTGGGAAATGTCGCCTCCGAGGAAAATGATTGAATGTTTATAAAATACAAAATGGTTTTACGAATGTGGACAAATCCTAATTGTTAGTGGTCGATGACACGTCTCGAACGAGAAATAACAGCATAAAATTTAAAGTGTAAACGAATAAATTCAGACTGCACCAAAGTTTTCTTCACCAACGTTGTAATGCGAGGAAGGAATAAACTCCCGCCTTCAGTGGTCCAGTGCAAGGCGACCGATTCATTAAAAACAAGCTCGACCGACACTTCCTTCAACTTGATATTCAATAAAGTAGAAATGCAAAGTCTTGGTGGTATTTGATGAATATAATTTCACTTTGACTTAAGGATACACCATCAAGTCTGGATATTGAAGTAAATCTATGTTAATAAAGTTCTTCAGACAGCTTTCATGGTCACTACCGTCCTCAAAACTCAAACGTACATAAGAACTAAACTGTATGACCACGGAATCCATCACAGGTTGAAAGTACCAATACACGAAAGCACATCACGTATCGGTACTCTGGCTCCTTTCCTCCTCTTCAAACCATCTTTCTCCACATTAACAAACACACGAGACGGCTCTACACGCTGTACCACCACAACCTGGACTGTCCCATTCTTCCCTTGTCTTCTTCCTGAACCTGTTTGCTGAGACTTGGGGACACGGACCGACACCAACACCACCAAGGCTTGTGTGTGTTCCCTTGTGGCAGCTATCACGGACCCACCTCACGTAATGTCACTTCTTTCCTTCAGTTTACATACGTCTCACCATGCGACGGAGATATGCACTGAGGCCATGAGCAATTATAGCGTATGCCCCTAACTTTACCTCTACCTTGGCACCACCTCACTACCACACACACACACACCGCGACAGTAACTTTACACTGCACACTATTTACAAAACCATGAAGGCGTGTATGTGTGTACGTCCCTCGGCGGCTCCGCGTCACTCACTGGCCACAAGAGAGTACTGGAATGTTTTATGGACACAGCAGCGTTTTGGAGGACTGAGTTTGATAAGGTTTCAGTCAGTGGTAACGTTTGTTCAGCCTGTTCAGTGATGTACGACGTTTGCGGATGCATTGTTGTTGTTGTTATTTGGGAGATTAACGTTTTTCTGCGTCGTGAAGGGAGATCGTTTTGGTTTAGTAACGTTTCCGAAGTTTTGAGGAGTTTGTTTGGTGCTATACAACGTTTGTAGGCCTTTTTTCTTCTTATTCGAGACATGAACGTTTTTCTGAGTTATGAAGGGAGATTTTTTTGGTTTGGTAACGTTTCCGAAGTCTTGATGAGTTTGTTCACTGCTGCACAACGTTTGTGGGCCCTTTTTTCTTCTTATTAGAGACATGAACATTTTTCTGAGTTATGAAGGGAGATTTTTTTTGGTTTGGTAACGTTTCCGAAGTCTTGTTTAGCCTCCTCAGTACTGTACAACGTTTGCGGATACTTTTTTCTTCCTAATGGAGACATGAACGTTTTTCTTGGCCATGAAAGGAGATATTTTTGTTTCGGTAACGTTTCCGAAGTCTTGTTGAGTCAGTTCGGGGCAGGACAAAGGTTCACGATGGTAGGTTGCTGTCTTTCGATGCATCAACGTCTTCCTTTGTCCATGAAGGGAGCCGTGAAGGGGGGAAGGAAGGGATTGTGTAGAGGCGCCGCGGGGGGTGGACAGGGCCGGATTCAAGGAGCCAGTGTGTCCAAAGCTAAGAGCCCCCACACGAAATGGTCCCTTAGAACATAGAGAATACTAATCTTTGCCTCACATCACTGGTGCTGGGCGTGCTAGTGCCCTTCACGAGACGCTGAGCAGAGAACCACAACAGAGCGCACTCCGACTCTGGGTTGCGATGGCTGACTGACCGGCTGAAGGACTGATGACTCGCTGTGTGCTTGTGTTCTTTCGTAGGGGAAGCTGGAGACGATATTTCCTTCTCTCTCTCTCTCTCTCTCTCTCTCTCTCTCTCGTTGGTCGTTTTCCCCGTGGCTCGCTTGACACCCCCCGAGGCCTCTGTCACACGGGGGCGGCGGCGTGGCGTGGCGTGGCGTGGCGGCGTCGCTCCAGCTGCCTAACTCCGGCTGAAACACAGACGAAAACTCGATTAGTTGAATGAAACGTTAAATTTTCGAAAGTTTATAACGTGGGTGGTGAATGTCCCGGGTTTGGTGTCGACAACTGCTGCCGGACTGGGTGACTGGGTGACTGACTGAGTGACTGGCTGGCTGGGTGACTAACTGACCGGGTGATTGGCTGACTGAGTGGCTGGGAACATGACTGACTGGCTGAGTGGGTGGCTGAGTGGATGGATGACTGCCTGGGTGACTGTTTGAGTGGTTGAATGACTCTGACTGGCTGAGTGGGAAGGTGACGGTGGGTGGCAGAGTGGATAGTTGGCTGAATGAGGGCGTGGGTGACTGACTGGGTGACTGGCTGGTTGACTGGCTGGGTGAGTGGCGCGCGTTTGACAGTCGGAATATCAAAACGTTTTGACACACACACACTCACACACACACACACACACATTCATTAGGCAAACTTTTCATTCGGCTCGCACTCATTCCAACACTTTTACGCCGCGTCTCTTATTACACTTCAAACAAGTATTATTTCACAACTCCATGGCGGCGGCAATATCGATCCGGCGCTGGAATTTAATAGGCGAGGAATTTTGAGTGATAATATTGAAAGGGAACAAGAGTCGGGCACACTGATGGGGGCGTAACAACCTGGCCATTGGCGGTGTGTTGGCGGCAATGAATGTTTCCCCATCACTCTGCAACACTAACGACACACGGCCATCACCAGCCTGACTTATTGCTGGGGCTGTTCATCTATGTGCGACAAGCGGTGATGGTGATGGTGATTGTGATAATGGTGGTGGTGATGGTGGTGATGATGGTGATGGTGGTGACAAATTTATCAGTGAGTCCATAAATTCGAGGATGAGTCTCAATTTGCGACTCATTCATTGTGCTCTCTCCTTTCCTTCCCTTCCCTTCCCTTCCCTTATCCTCCTTGTCTGCCCTTTCCTCCTCTTTCCTTCCTTTCTTTCCCTTCCCTCCCTTTCCTTCCCTGCCCTTCCTTTCCCTTCCCTTCCCTTCCTCTTCCTACACTTCCCTTCCTTACCTTGTCCTATCCTGCACCAGCTTGCCCTACGTCTTATATGAGCGCATCACAAATAATAAATGTATAACAAGTAATAGAAGCATAAATGAGGTGAGGGGAAGTATACACACGCGCTGCCATGCTCCGTTTCAGCCCACCAAACCCACCTCCCGTACCTGGCTTACTACTCCCAGCGTGCGGCGGCAGCCCTTCACACCGAGGAGGACATCCGTCTGCTCCACGACAGCTGCCCATCGTCACCGCCGTCGCCGCTCGTCACCACCTCGCCCGCAACGCCCACGCTGTCGCCGCCGCAGTAGCTGGTGACGAGTCTGGCCCGCGGTGCCGCCTGAGGCAGCGCGCGACCTGAGGGAAAGGACCCGTCACTCACAAGGGTGCAAGAAAATATGCGGACACTACGAGGGGTGACCCGGTCTACACATGACAGCCCCTCAGAAACAAAGGTACACACGGACATATGGAAACTACAAGAGGCAAGTCGTCGAACAATAGAATGCTGCATAAGGAAACGAAACTACAAGATACTGTTATGCCGGACGTGTTACTTGGGTTCCGTGTCGCCGTCAGGAGACTCCGTGGGAGGGAGATATATAAACACTTTGCACAGCTTCTGTAGTTTAATATTCTTCCTTAGTAGTACACTTTACTCTGACTCTTCACTTACCACTAGCTTACTATGACTGGGACTAAGACTCTCTCGCCCTCTTCTCCTATATATATCCAGAACTATACAGTATAGAATGTTACAGTATATTTTAGATCATACAAGAACATGTAGCAAAAATATATGCGAGTTGGCAACACTTCCCGCCTGGCGTCTGGCCGCGCTCCATGGGGCGCTCCTTCTTCTTCTACTTCTTCTTCTTCTTCATCTTCTTTTTCTTTTTCTTCTTCTACTTCTTCATCTTCTTCTTTGGACTTCTCATTATCATTATCAACACTATCATTACTTAGTTACTTATCTTTATATTTATCAATCAATTTAATGTCGACTCGTTATCCTATAGTGTCTTTCTGTGACGCCACGCTTTCCAATCCTCTCCAATCATTTCTCTAGTGTAATGCCTCCTTTTTCTATTTCTGTAAACGGTATCTGTCCAATTTCTCTTTCCCGCAATGCCCCGTTTTCCAATTTTTCTGTAAACGGTATCTTTCCAATCATTCTTCCCTGTAATGGCTCGTTTTGTCACCCCGCCTAACGCCAACACAGCCTTCCATTACCCCGGGCCCAAGCACCTCGGCGGGACACGGGCGGGGGCGGCGGCGCGCGCGGAGGAGACACGGACAAATGACGGGCGTTTCCCTAGCGCCGCGGTGAAAGGCCGAGGGAGGGCGCGCGGCTGTGAGGTGTTTCGCTATCTTGACGGCCAGATGTATGGGCGAAGTGGAGGTTCTGATAGTCTATAGCCCGGGGTAAACGCATGCTTCTTCTTCTTTTTCTTGTTCATCTTTTTATTTCCTTCTTCGTCTTCTTTCTTCTACTATTTCTTCTTAATTTTCTTACTCTCGTTGTTCTTCATTTTCGTTTGCCTTTTTTTCTTCTTTTTCTTTTTCTTCTTCTCGTTGTTCTTCATTTTCTTTTCTTTTTTCTTTTTCTTCTTCTTCTCTTTATACATACATTCACACATACATACATACATACATACATACATGCAGACAGACACACACACACACACACACACACGAATATGGAGATAAATAATATGAATAAGACTCAATTCCTTTAAACTAAAACAAGGCTAACACACACACACACACACACACACACACACACACACACACACACACGAACTGGACTATTAATTGGATGAGTAATTGAAAGATGGCGTAAAAAATGGAACGCTGACAGAAACGGTGACTAAAAATAAAAATAAAAATGTAATAACTGAATAAAAAACCGAAAAAATGGACCAGTGATTGAAATGGTGCGTACAAAATAGAGCAGTAATCGAAATAGAGCGTACAAAATGGAGCAGTAATTGAAATAGTGCGTACGGAATGGAGCAGTGTTTGAAATGGTGCGTACAATATGGAGCAGAAATTGGAAAAAAGTGCGTACAAATGAAACGGTAGTTGAAATGGTGCGTACATAATGGAACAATAGTTGAAATGGTGCGTACAATATGGTGTAGTAGAGAGAGTGCGTACAGAATGAAAGGGAATCAAGATTAATGGGTATAATCACGAGCAAAGTCTACAATGCGTACAAAATGGAGCAACATTAAAGAAGTGGTGCGTACAAAATGGATCAGAATCATGGGTGTAGTGCGTACAAAATGGATCAGAATCATGGGTGTAGTGCGTACAAAATGGAGCAGAATCAAGGGTGTAGTGCATACAAAATGGATCAGTCTAGAATAATGCGTACAAAATGGATCAGAATCAAGGGTGTAGTGCGTACAAAATGGATCAGTCTAGAATAATGCGTACAAAATGGATCAGAATCAAGGGTGCAGTGCATACAAAATGGAGCAGAATCAAGGGTGTAGTGCGTACAAAATGAATCAGTCTAGAATAATGCGTACAAAATGGAGCAGATCTAAACTAATGCTTACGAAATGGAGCCGAATCAGTGCGTACAAAATGGAAGGCAAGGGGGCAGGTGCGTACAAAATGGCGAGCACCTCTTAATTTCCTTACTACTGGCGGAGAGGATGATTTTAAATGCGTACAAAATGGAGCAAAAACAAGGGTCGGTGCGTACAAAATGGCAAAAAACTCTTCAATTACTACTGGCGGAGTGGATGACCTTAGAATAATGCGTACAAAATGGAGCAAAACTCAAGGGGCGGTGCGTACAAAATGGCAAACACCCCTTCAATTACTACTGGCGGAGTGGATGACCTTAGAATAATGCGTACAAAATGGAGCAAAACTCAAGGGGCGGTGCGTACAAAATGGTAAACACCTCTTCAATTACTTACTACTGGCGGAGAGGAGAACGTCGGGGCCTTGGCGGGGGTCCTGGGGCGTGGCGGCGGGGGAGGTCTTGGTGGCGGGGGGTGCGGGGGCGGCGGCCGCGTCCCCTGCCGCGCCCCGCCCCGCCCCGCCACCCGCCCCCGCCAGGCAGCGACACCTACGAGAGGGGAGGGCAGTGTTAGGGAGTAGTAGTAGTAGTAGTAGTAGTAGTAGTAGTAGTAGTAGTAAGGGAAGGAGAAGAGGAGGAGGAGGAGGAGGAGGAGCGACTTTTGTAGTAAGTAGTATCAGTATCAGTAGTAGTAGTATCAGTAGTAGTATCAGTAGGGGTAGTAGCAGTAGTAGTAGTAGTAGTAGTAGTAGTAGTAGTAGCAGTGATGGAAATAGTAGTGGTTATAGTGGCAGCATAAATAATAATAATAATAATAATAATAATAATAATAATAACAATAATAATAATAATAATAATAATAATAATAATAATAATAATAATAATAATAATAATAACGAGAGTAACAGGAATAACAGCGTAACAACACCCATACAATGACAACACCGCCCTCCCATCCCCAGTACCTGTAGGAGCGCAAGAGGGTAATGGACACGGCCATCAGCAGCAGCCCCACGAAGCCGCCGACCAGGCCCAGGAACACCCCGACCAGCGGCGACACGGCGGGCACCACGGACACCTCGCCCATGCGCTTCTCCGCCACCTGGGACAACGCAAGAAGGTTAGACGATGGAGTGTAAGATGTTGAGTGGGTATAGGTGACGTGGAGGTTTATGAGGATCGAGAGTGGATAAGAGAATGCAATGTTGGTTATGTTAAGAGTATGTATAGGAGAATCGAGTGTGACTTAAGGCTGTACTATGGGTTTAATTTAGAAGTAGAGTGGATCGCGTGAGGATGAAGAGAACGTTCGTGTGTGGGTTTGAGAGGATGTAGTGTGGATCCAGTGTGACTTAAGGATGTAGTATGGGTTTAAATATGAGGTAGTGTGGATCGCGTGAGACTGAAGAGGTGTGTGTGGGTTTAAGAGGTTTAAGAGACTGTGACTTAAGGATGTAGTATGGGTTTAAATAAGAGGTAGTGTGAATTGCGTGAGACTGAAGAGGACGTGTGGGTTCAAGAGTGTGAAGTGTGGGCCGAGTGTGACTTAAGCATGTAGTGTGGGTTTGATTAGGAGAATGTAGTGTGGCTCGTATGTGGCTTAAGACGATGTAGTGTGAGTATAAGAGAATGTAGTAAGTGTTTCGTAGGATCGTGTGTGTCAATAAAGGCTTCGTGTGTGTCTGAAGGAGGGAATTGGGTAAGAGATGATCCGTAGAGTGGAGGTTTAAGAGGATCGAAAGTGGGTTTGAGATGATATTGTGTAGGTTTAAGAGAATGTATTGTGGGTTTAGGAGGATCGAGTATGCCATTAAAGGGTTTGTATATGTCTGAAGAGGGATATTGGGTAAGGAATCATTTGTAGTGGATATGCGTGCGTTGAAGGGGATTAGGGAGGATCTAGTGTTAATTAAAGAGGATCAAGAGTGAATATAAGAGCATTAAGTGTGTGAATAATGGGTTTTGGTTACTATAAAAGGATCGTGTGTGTTTTTAGGGGATTCAGCGCGCGAGTAAGAGGTTTAAAAGGATCTACTGTGAATTAAAGAGGATTAAGAGTGAATATAAAAGGCTTAAGTGTGTGAATAAGGGGTTTTTAGTGGATTCAGTGCGCGAGAAAGAGGTTGAAAAGGATCTAGTGTGATTTTAATAGGATCAAAGTGTGTTTATATGGGACAAAGTGAAAGATAAGCAGGTGGAGTGGCATATGAAGATAGACAGAGAAAAATAGATAGAATAATGGACAAAAGAACAAAAAAAGACTAAACAGAGATAAATTTAGATAGATAGATAGATAGATAGAGCGAGCGAGCGAGCGAGAGAGAGAGAGAGAGAGAGAGAGAGAGAGAGAGAGAGAGAGAGAGAGTAAAAAATGGTGAATGAAAATGAAGTCTGTTATTTTTCCATTTTTCCAATTGAAATACAACACAATGGAATAGTTTAAGTAAGTTACTGTAAATGGATAAGAGAGAGAGAGAGAGAGAGAGAGATAAGGAAGAGAACAGCCAGTCAGCCATCCCTCTCCACACACACACACACACACACACACACACACACACACACACACACACAACCCCCCCCTTTTCAAATACCCAAACCTGCTTTCCCCCCGCGCTCCCCCACATAGTCACACACACCTACATACACCAACATATACACACATACACAAATACAGCCTTTCCACATCTACCTTCAGTCTTAAGCGATGTCTACCCCCCCCTCCCCCTCCCCCTCACGTACACACGCACATAACGCCCCCCACCCACATACACATTCCCCCAACATACCTCACAGTCTCTCTAACCTAACCTGACCTAACCTAACCTAACCTAACACTTTCTTACCTCACACTCTCTAACCTAACCTAACCTTACCTAACACTTTTTCTTACCTCAGTCTCTCTAACCTAACACTTTCTTACCTCACAGTCTCTCTAACCTGACCTAACCTAACACTTTTTTTTTAGCTCAGTCTCTCTAACCTGACCTAACCTAACACTTTTTTTACCTCAGTCTCTTTAACCTAACACTTTCTTACCTCACAGTCTCTCTAACCTAACCTAACACTTTTTTTTTACCTCAGTCTCTCTCCCCCTTTCCACACGTACCTTCAGCCTCACAGCGTCAATCTCCTGCGGTTCACTCGTCCCTTTGCTGTTCGCCGCCGTGATCGTGATAACATAGTCGTGGCCGGGCGTCAAGCCGCTCATCTTGAACTTCGGCGTCTTCTCCTCCAGCGTCGCCAGCAGCTTGTGGGACGCCGCCTCGTACACGCGCCCGATGAACCACTGCTGCAGGCCGCCATCGTGACCCGGGGAACACTGCACCTCCAGAGTCCCGCCGGTGAGGTTAACGAGGTCACAGTTCTCGACGCGTTCCGGAGGGCCTGGGTGTAAGGTTACGTTGGGTTAGGTTAGGTTAAAGAGGTTCAGAGAAAAGACAGTGATGGGTAGGTAGGAGGTTAGGTTAGGTTAGAAAGACTGTGAGGTAAGAAAGTGTTAGGTGAGGTTAGGTTAAGATAAGTTAGAGAGGCTGAGAGGTAAGAATTTGGTGGGTTAAGAATCCAGTAGGTGAGGTCAACGAGGTCACAGCTCTCGACGCGTTCCGGAGGGCCTGGGTGGTGTAAGGTTACGTTGGGTTAGGTTAGGTTAGAGAGGTTAAGTTAGAGATATGAGGGTGAGAAGGTGGTTAGAAGTTTAGGGAAAGAAAGAGAGATTGAGGAACGCTAGACAGATAGGGGAAAGGTAGATGACTAGAGAAGAGAGTGGATGGTATGTCTGGGTGTGGGGAGGTGAGGTTAGGTTAGGTTAGGTAAGGATAGAGAGGCTGACGGATAACACAGTAGTGGGTAGGTAGGTGAAGAGGGTTAGAGAAGAGAAAGTGGAGATAGGTAGATGGATAGGGAGATGAAAAGTGGGGTGGTGGTAGACAAGTGCACAGAAGGAAGTAAAGAGAGAAAGTATGTGGCAAATGGGTGAGGAAAACAAAAGAAGAAGGGAGGGAAGGTGGAGAATGGGGAGGAGATGGAGAGGATATGAGGGAAGGAAGTGAGGAAGGAATGGATGATGGGAAATAAAGGGGGAGAGAGGTATGGAGGGAAGGATGGGGTGGGGGGGCAGAGAGAGAGAGAGAGAGAGAGAGAGAGAGAGAGAGAGAGAGAGAGAGAGAGAGAGAGAGAGAGAGAGAGAGAGAGAGAGAGAGAGATAACCTACACATTTGAATTTTTAATGAGTGAGTCAAGCACGTAATTTCCCGTATTTGAAAACCCTTTTGTTATATGAATCCTTAAAACACACACACACACACACACACACACACACACACACACACGAACAGAAAACCTTTATTGGTAAAACATTCCATACATCAGTTCCTTGCGTGTGAGTGTGTGTGTGTGTGTGTGTGTGTGTGTGTGTGTGTGTGTGTGTGTGTGTGTGTGTGTGTATTGTGTTTTTTAGGTCTCTCTCTCTCTCTCTCTCTCTCTCTCTCTCTCTCTCTCTCTGTCCATCTATCTCTATCTACCTTATCTATCTTATCTATTTATCTATTAGTTATCTATCAGTGTGTGTAATGTGATTTTGTGGTGTATCTGTCTATATCTATCTGTCTTTCTATCTATCTATCTGTGTGTGTGTGTGTGTGTGTGTGTGTGTGTAGGGGCTGGTAAGGAGGCGAGGGAGAATATGCATTGTGTGTTTATCTGAGTGAGGGCGAGCGTGTCGAAGGGGAAGGAAGGCAAGGCAAGGGAAGGGAAGGGAAGGGAAGGGAAATTAAGAGAAGGGAAGGGAAGAGAAGGGGTGGGAAGGGAAGGGAACGGAAGGGATAGGAAATGCAGGAAAGGGAAGGGAAGGGAAGGGAAGGGAAGGGGAGAGGAGGGGAGGGGAGGGGAAGGGAAGGGAAGGGAAGGGATAGGGAATGCAGGAAAGGGATGGGATGGGAAGGGAAGGGAAGGGAAGGGAAGGGAGGAGAACGGAAGGGGAGGGAAGGAAAGGAAAGGAAAGGGAAGGGAAGGGAAGGGAAGGGAAGGGAAGGAAGGTGAGGGAAATGAAAGAGAAGAGAGTAGTAGGTAGGAGAATGAAAAGAAAGAAAAATGGGAAAGGGAGGGGAGAAAAAATAAAAACAAAAGAAAGGGAATGGAACAAGGACGAAAAAGATTAAAGGGAAGGCGATGAAAAAAGAAATAGTAAGAATTAATAGGGGAAATACGACATGAAGAAAGGAAGATAAATTTAAATAAAAGGGAAAGAAAAAAAAATGAAGGAAAAAAATGAGGATGGAAAGGCGAAGCAAGGAAAGAAAGTAACAAGCAAGGAAAACGAAAACATAACAGGGAGGAGAAAGAAAGAGAAAGAGGGAAGGAAAAAAAAGGGAAACACAAAAATGAAAGGAAAAGGAATGGACGGGGAATACGAAATGTAGAAAGGGAGTTAAAAGGAGAGAAAAAAAAAAAAAAATGAGGATGGAAAGGCGATGAAAGGAAAGAAAGTAACAGGCAAGGAAAACGAAAAGACAAAAGGGAGGAGAAAGGAAAAGACAGGGAAGGAAAAAAAGGAAAAGACAAAAATGAAAGGAAATGGGAAAAAATGAAGGAAAAAAATGAAAATGGAAAGGCGATGAAAGGAAAGAAAGTAACAGGCAAGGAAAACGAAAAGACAAAAGGGAGGAGAAAGAAAGGAAAAGACAGGGAAGGAAAAAAAGGAAAAGACAAAAATGAAAGGAAATGGGAAAAAAATGAAGGAAAAAAATGAAAATGGAAAGGCGATGCAAGGAAAGAAAATAACAGGCAAGGAAAACGAAAAGATAACAGGGAGGAGAAAGACAAAAAAGAGGGAAGGAAAAAAAGGAAAAGACAAAAATGAAGCGAAAAAGGAATGAAAGAGAAAACAGGAAAACAAGACAGGGAGAGAAAGTGATAAAGCAGGGAATAACTAAAGAGAGGAAGGTGAGAGAAAATTAAAATAACAGGAAAAGAAGGAAATCGAAAGGCATAAGAAGGGACAAAAGATAAAGGAGGAAAAGGCGACGAAAGGAGGAAGAGGAGAAAAGGAAAATAAAGGAAAGGAAAAAGAGGGAAGAGAAGAGAAAAAAAAACTAAGACCAGGAAATGAATTGATATGGGAGGAAATACGAAAGGAGGAATTGGAGAGAAAAAAAGGAGATAAGAGAGAAGAAATAAGGAAGAACCAGAACAAAGAAAGAGGAAAGATTAAGAAATGGAAGGAAATCTGATAAAAGGAATTGACAGAGGTGGTAGAAGGCAGAAATAACGAAGGGAGGAAAGGGGAGAGAGAGAAAAGGAAATAAAGGAAAGGAAGGAGAGAGAAGGGGAAAGGAGGTAAAAAGGAAAGAGAAGGGATTGGAGAAGAGAAATGAGGGAGGGGAGGAAAGGGAATGAAGAGGATAAAAGAGGAAGGAAATGAAGAGGAAAAAAGAGAAAGGAAAGAAAAGGAAAAAGAATGAAAAAAGATGTGAGAAAGAAAAGAGAAGGAAATGAGAGAGAAAACAAGAAGGAAAGGTCATAAAAAGAATTGATAGAAGAAGTAACAGGCAGAAATAACGAAAGGAGGAAGAGGGGAGAGACAGAAAGGGAATAAAGGAAAGGAAAGAGAGAAGGGAAAAGGAGGTAAAAAGGAAAGAGAAGGGAATGGAGTAGAGGAAAAAAAAGAGAAGGGGAAATAAAGGAGAAGGGAAAAGGAGATAAAAAAGGAAAGGGAAGGGAATGGAGGAGAGGAAAAAAAGAGAAGGGGAAAGAAAAGTTACGAAAAGGAAAAAAAACGTAAAAGAATAAAAAAAAAACGAAAAAATAAAAGGAAAAGTGAAAGAGGGAATTAACAGAAGCAATGATAGGCAAAATAACGAAAGAGAAAGGGAGGTAAAGGGCAGGGAAGGGCAGGGCGAAGGGTGCTCACTCTCGCCCTGGACAATAGGCGCGTAAAAGGAGAGGAGAGCCGAGCGCGATGTGTTTGGCGAAGGGGCCGGAATGGGTGTCTTAATGTGTGGGCGTAGAGGGCGGTGCAGCTGTCTCTGTCTGTCTGTATGTATGTATTTTTCTCTCTCTCTCATGGCCTGTCTATCCCTTCGTTTATTCTTCATTTCTTCGTTCTTTCTCTTTTTATCTCTTTCTTTCCTTTCGTTTTAGTATTTTGAACTTCTTGCTCTTCTTTTTCCTCTTCCTCCTCTTTTTCCTTTCCCTTCTTCTCTTCCTGCATTTTGTTGCCCTCCTCCTCCTCCTCTTTCATCTTCTCCTCTTCCTCCTCCTCTTCCTTATTTTTCTCTATTCCCTCACTTCCTTTCCTTTCATCATCTATCTATCTATCTATCTTCTTTAGTATTTTTTTTATTATTTTTAATCATCTTAGTCATAACACAGACACTTTTGAAAATGACCCACGATTTATCATTTTTACTACTACTACTACTACTACTACTACTACTACTACGACTTCTGCTACTACTGCTACGGTGCTGACCTGCCTCCAAGACGGTGAATTGGCACGGGTCGGCCTGCGTGCCCACCGTGTTGGTCGCCCAGCAGGCCAGACTCCCGTAGTCCCGCGAAGACCTGGAACAAACACACACATGGTTTAGTGACCCCGTAGAGAACGCTGAGATGGTGGGTTGATGGCTAGATTTGTAGGGTTCTGAGAGGTATAGAGGTTGATGGATTGTTGATATAGGACACGCACAAGACTTAGTTACCCTGTAGAGAACGCTGAGATGATGGGATGATGGCTAGATTTGTAGGGTTCTGAGAGGTATAGAGGTTGATGGATTGTTGATATAAGACACGCACAAGACTTAGTTACCCTGTAGAGAACGCTGAGATGATGGGATGATGGCTAGATTTGTAGGGTTCCGAGAGGTATAGAGGTTGATGGATTGTTGATATAAGACACGCACAAGACTTAGTTACTCTGTAGAGAACGCTGAGATGATGGGATGATGGCTAGATTTGTAGGGTTCTGAGAGGTATAGAGGTTGATGGATTGTTGATATAAGACACGCACACAGCTTAGTTACCCCGTAAAAAAGGCTGAGGTGTTTAAATGATGGTATGGATTCTTTTACACTGTGGATGGTGGCTAGACTTGTAAGGTTCTTCGACGTATAGCGGGAGAGAAAAAACAGGTAGAGTAACACAATTAGCTAAATGTGATTAAACATTAGAGAGGATCAGGAGGAGACAGTTCAACACCATGATACGAAGGAATGAAATGAAAAACAAAAGGAAAGGTGACGGAAGGAGTTAACAGAAACAATGACAGGGAGAAATAACGGAAGAGAAAGGGCAGACAAAGGGCAGGAAAGGGCAAGGCGAAGGGTGTTCACTCTCGCCCTGGACAATAGGCGCAGGATGAGATGATGTTGAGACTAACGTTGAGCCCTTCCCTTGCCTTCCCTTCCCATCCCTGCGCCGTCCATCTTGCCCCCACTTCGCCAGCCTCCGTGAAATGAGTTAGCACAGTCACCCAGCGTCTTTAGTCAACGTTAGGCGCCTCAAGAGCAGCAAAAGGCGGCACAGGGAGGGACTCAAAGGTGGAGGAGTTTCTCAGAATTCTCTCTTACGACGAAAGTTTAATGGGAGAGAGAGTACACGAGGCGAGGCACAGTGACGGTCTCTCTCTCTCTCTCTCTCTCTCTCTCTCTCTCTTCTTTCCTTCTATCCTCTTTCTTTCTTCCTCTCATGTCCGTTCCAATCTCATTCTTCCTTTTCCTTCTCTTTCTCCCTTCTTTCTTCTGTTATCTTTACCTTATCAATCTCTCTCTCTCTCTCTCTCTCTCTCTCTCTCTCGGGGCCTCGATCGCAGCGCAGTCAAACTTTTTCTTTCTGGGCCGAGAAGTTAGAAGCTGACTTGAACACCGAAGTAATGATCGAGCGATATTCCTCCTCCTCCTCCTCCTCTTCTTGTTTTCCTTTACTTTCCCTTGTCTTCCTTTCCTACATTCCTCCTCCTCTTCTTGTTTTCCTTTACTTTCCCTTGTCTTCCTTTCCTACATTCCTCCTCCTCCTCCTCCTCCTCCTCTTCTTGTTTTCCTTTACTTTCCTTTGTCTTCCTTTCCTACATTCCTCCTCCTCCTCCTCTTGCTTTCCTTCACTTTCTTTCCTTTATTTTCCTTCCTTCTATTACTGCTCTTTTTCCTCCTCCTCCTCCTCTTGTTTCTTTTTCTTTCCCTCTTCTTCCTTCTCTATATTACTTCTCTTCTTCTTTCTTTCATTCCCTTTCTTTCCTTTTCCTTCATTCCTATATTCCTCCATCTTCCTTTCTCTCTTTTCATTCCTTTTTCTTCCCTATATTCCTCCTCTTTTTTCATGAGAGCGATAGAGGAATCCAGCCAATCAGGAGAGGCCTTTCAAACACTGTCAAGGCCCCAGAGAAACACTTCGCTAGAACAGACTATAATCGTTCCTCTGAAAATTCACCTAAAAGATAAATTACTATATCGCAAAGTAACTTCAATCTTTTAAACAAGTCCGCCCTGGTGAAAGAATAATGAGAGAGTAGATTCCAGTAACTCATTCTTAAGTATTAGCATTATACAACGAGTTCCTGATAAGCGAGCTCGGTTATAATAAGAAACAAAAAAGAGTATACTGCAGAGTAGCGTCCATCATTCCCAACAAGTCCGCGCTGGTGAAGGCTGGTGAAGGAGTAACGGCCGATGAGCGTTAAGTTATCCCCCCTTAAGCGTTCACATTATCCTCGTCACTCACCTGAAGACTTGTCGTATGGAAGGTTTATAAGGCTCAGTCACGGCAATACCTTTCAGACTACAAAGAGCCGCGCTACGTTATACGACATGCATTATGCTGCGTTCGTCATATCACAGAATAACGTTGGTATTATAAATGAGAATGAACTAATGAAGGAAAATGAAGCTCAAATTTCGCAAGACAAGAGGGATTAAGGATAAATTAAGCTTGATAAAAGGAGAACACACACACACACACACACACACACATACACAGAGCAGCAAACACCTTTTAAATAAGAATGAAGACAAGAAAACATCAATAAATTTAGCATGAAAAAAGAGAAAAACGAGAGAGAGAGAGAGAGAGAGAGAGAGAGAGAGAGAGAGAGAGAGAGAGAGAGAGAGAGAGAGAGAGAGAGAGAGAGAGAGAGAGAGAGAGAGAGAGAGAGAGAGAGAGAGAGAGATACACGACTTTGATGTTTTAAGACAAAATTACGCCAGTGAAAGAGTTTGAATACGCTTTTAAGCACACAACTTGACGAGACGAGAGAAAAAAACGGTGCATAATTGTAGCGAAAAAGCAACATAAGAGAGAAAAAATTGAGCAGAGTGGCGTCCATCTTTATGTAAAAAAAAGGAAAAATAATGAAAGAAAATAAGGAAACAAATAAATATAACTGCGCTAATGAGTTTGATTTAAGCTCAACGTTACATGAAAAACAAAACAAAACACACACAAAAAAAAAATATATATAAAAAGAACAAAAGTAATAACAAAAAAATGATATAAAAAAAATGTAACGGAAAATAACACATGGAAAAGAAAAATAATTACACTGGAAATCAACGTCAATATGTTTTTTTATGCTAAGATTGCACTAGATGAGAAAGTGTTTAAGTTAAATATTCAGTGAAAGAAAGAAAAAGGGAAGAAAAATTAAGACAAGTGTGATAGAGAGCATTTAACTTTAATATTCAGTAAAAAAAAAAAATGAGAAGAAAAATTAAGATAAATGTATAAGAAGAAAGTATTACAGAGCTTATCAACTTCAATTACTCCTAAGACAAGATTATATTGATTTAAGTTTAGGCGTTGAAGTTTAATATTCAGTAAGAAGACGATAAGAAAAAATGAAAGTATGCAAAGAAAATATTACACAGCTTATTACTTCAACGAAATATTACACAGTTTGTCGCCTCCAATTATTTCTAAGACAAGGCAACATTGATTTAAGTTTAGGCGAATTAGTTTAATAAGATTTATATATATACTTAAGTTTAGGCGGTTGAATTTAATAAGAAGAAAATCGAAGGAAAATATAAAAAGTAAGAAATAGAAAAAAGGTTACATAGGAAGCCAACATTAATTATTCCTATGACAAGACGACATTGATATAAATTTAGGCGTACAAGTTTCATAAAAAGAAAATCGAAGAAAAGATAAATGTAAGAAAGAGAAAAAAAGTTACATAGGGAATCACCATCAATTATTCCTATGACGAGACAGCGTTGGTTGGAGTCTAAGATATTGAGTTTAATAGTTAAGAAGTACGTGATAGTATGTAGATAATGTAACAGAGGCAATACAAGAAGGAAAAAAATGAAAGAAAAATAGAAAAAAAGATAAATGTAATAAAAAAAGTTACATAGGAAATCACCATTATTTCTATGACGAGACAGTGTTGGTTGGAGTCTAAGATATTGAGTTTAATAGTTGATAAGGACGAGAGAGAATGTAGATAATGTAACAGAGGCAATACAAGAAGGAAAAAAAATAGAAAAAAAGATAAATGTAATAAAAAAAAGTTACATAGGGAATCACCATCAGTTATTTCTATGACGAGACAGCGTTGGTTGGAGTCTGAGATATGAAATTTAATAGTTAATAAGGACGTGATAGAATGTAGTAGATGTGACAGAAGCAAAAGAAGGAAAAAAACAAGAAAAAAAAATGGGATAAGTGTAGGAGAGGATAACATTACTCAGCAAATCAACGTCAATTATTTATATGACAACGATGGAGCAGAAGCAACACACGAAGATAAAAAGATAAGAAAAAAAAAACCCAGATAAATGAAGGGAAGGATGGGAAGGGAAGGGAAGATAAAAAGATAGAAAAAACAGATTAATGAAGGGAAGGAAAGGGAAGGGAAGGGAATGGAAGATAAAAATATAGAAAAAAACAGATAAATGAAGGGAAGGGAAGCGAATGGAAGATAAAAAGATAGAAAAAAACAGATAAATGAAGGGAAGGGAAGGGAATGGAAGATAAAAAGATAGAAAAAAACAGATAAATGAAGGGAAGGGAAGGGAAGGGAAGGGAAGATAAAAAGATAGAAAAAAACAGATAAATGAAGGGAAGGGAAGGGAAGGGAAGGGAAGATAAAAAGATAGAAAAAAACAGATAAATGAAGGGAAGGAAAGGGAAGGGAAGGGAAGGGAAGATAAAAAGATAGAAAAAAACAGATAAATGAAGGCAAGGGAAGGAAAGATAAAAAGATAAAATAAAGATAAATGAAGGGAGGGGAAGGGAAGGGAAGGGAAGATAAAAAAGATGGAAAACAAACCAGATAAATGAAGGCAAGGGAAGGGAAGATAAAAAGATAAAAACAAACAGATGAATGCAGGGAAGGAAGGGAAGGGAAGGGAAGATAAAAAGATAAAAACAAACAGATGAATGCAGGGAAGGAAGGGAAGGGAAGATAAAAAGATAAAAACAAACAGATGAATGCAGGGAAGGAAGGGAAGGGAAGATAAAAAGATAGAAAAAAAACAGATAAATGAAGGGAAGGGAAGGGAAGGGAAGGGAAGATAAAAAGATAAAAAAAAAACAGATAAATGAAGGGAAGGGAAGGAAAGGGAAGGGAAGGGAAGATAAAAAGATAGAAAAAAAATGTTGAAGAAAATATTACGCTATAAATCATCATTAATCATTTATAAGACACGACTGTAGTGATGAAAGTCTTTGTTTAATATTCAATGAGAGAAAAATATATAGATAAACGACGTATAAAGTAACAGAAGCAAAAAGAAATACCCACTGCAGATACTCGTTAGTTATTATTTTTTTATGAGGACTGCATTGTCGAAAGAGGTTTTAAGGTTAATATTTAATGAAACGAGAAAGAAATGTTGATAAATGTAAGAGACGCAACACACACACACACACACACACACACACACGAACTCACCCACTCATGTCATTTACTCACTCACTCAAACCTAAACACACACACACACACACACATACACACACACACACACACACACACACGCACGAACGAAACATTACATCAAAGAGTACCGCTAGTCTTCGAAGCCAAAAATTAACTAATCCTAATCACCAGAAAGAGGAGGATTAAGAGATTACAAATGAACGAAGAACAAAAAAACAGACACGTAACACTCTTAAAAGAACTGGACACCGGAAGTAAAGGATTCAACACCAAGAGGAGAGGACTGAGCGCCAAACACAAAGGATCGAACACCAGGAGTCTGCCTCGATTGGAGACGAAAAAGAATTAGGGTCCAAAGCCTCGATTCTTATCCTCCTTCGTCCAGAATAATCCTTCAATTTGTCAGGCCGGGATCAGGGGAGGGAGGGAGGAAGGGGGTCGGGTGGGTGGGAGAGAGAGAGAGAGAGAGAGAGAGAGAGAGAGAGAGAGAGAGAGAGAGAGAGAGAGAGAGAGAGAGAGAATTATTACTACTACTGGCAGAGGAATGAAGGAATGAGAGGAGAAAGAAGGAATGGCAGAGGAATGAAGGAATGAGAGGAGGAAGAAGGAATGACAGAGGAATGAAGGAATGAGAGGAGGAAGAAGGAATGACAGAGGAATGAAGGAATGAGAGGAGAAAGAAGGAATCGCAAAGGAATGAGAGGAGAAAGAAGGAATGGCAGAGGAATGAAGGAATGAGAGGAGAAAGAAGGAATGGTGAAGGAATGAAGGAATGAGAGGAGAAAGAAGGAATGAGGAGAAAGAAGGAATTGCAGAGGAATGAAGGAATAAGATGAGGAAGAAGGAATGAAGGAGAGATAGGAAGAAGGAATGACACTCTCTCCACATACATTCACTCATAAAGAATAAAAAAAATAAAAAAAAAAATACCACCAGACATACTCTCCATCATCAACGCGTTCTAACTGACTGATAATGACAGATATACGTACATGTTTGAACAGGTTATGACACGTTACATGATGTTTCGTAGGCAGCTCACCGCCAGAAATGCTTTAGGTAAAAAAAATGGAACAGTGAGCGAAGGAAAAAAAGAAAATAGCCGTCGTGTGGTGTGGTGGAGGTTTTAAATGCAAATAAGATCGAAAGTTTATATAGAGAGTTTCAAAGCTTAACGCCACGCAAATGTTGTCCGTTTTGAATTTCGCGGTTTTATGATTTTATTTTTTCGTGTATTTTATTTTCTGGTGTCGATTTTGAAGCCGCTTCGAGGCGATCAAAACATTCAAAGCACGGAAACTCATGGCAATACAACACCACGCGAATGTTTTAGTCTCTCTCTCTCTCTCTCTCTCTCTCTCTCTCTCTCTCTGTATACTTTCCTTCTATCTCCCTTCTTTCTTCCGTTCACCTCCTTCCCTGTCTGTCATTCCTCCCTCCTACCTTCTGTCATTACCATATCAATCTCTCTCTCTCTCTCTCTCTCTCTCTCTCTCTCTGTCGTGAGTTTTAAGCGCTGATTTTAATGACTTTTCCACTCCAGGAATAACAACTTTCCTTCTAATGTTTTGCAACTAGTTCGCTTATCAAGGCAATTCAGTTTTAAGGGCAATATTCTTAAACATTTCGGCGCCCAAGCACACACACACACACACACACACACACACACACACACACACACACACACACACACACACACACATATTTGGCAAGGCTTTCGTGGGCGTAGTGGGGGGCATTTCCATGGGTAGCTGAATATCCATGGTGGCAGTTCGGGAAAACCTCTGTGCTTCGAATGTGAAAAAAGAACTTGTGAGAACCTGGTTAAATGTTCTCTTCGCCTTTTGGAAATCGTTGATGTGACCCTGGTGGTAGTTCGACAAAGCTCCTGTACTTCGAATGTGAAAAAAATAACTTGTGAGAACCTGATTAAATGTTCTCTTCGCCTTTTGGAAATCGTTGATGTGACCCTGGTGGTAGTTCGACAAAGCTCCTGTACCTTGAATATGGATAAAAGAACACCCTCAAGAACCAGATTAATGTCCTTTTCGGCCTTTGGAAATAACTGGTGAGAGGCGGACGAGACTGAGAATACGGATTTGAAAAAGAGTACTTATAAGAAAGTAAAGAGTAGCCAAAAGAGAGGTCAATTTCGGGTGGAGAGGCGTCTTGATACACTCTTCTTGAAAAAGGTTAAGTCTGTACCTTGAATATGAAAAAAAAAAAAAAATACTCATGGTGACCCGATTGTGATGTAAAGAGCAGCCAAAAGAGAGGTCAATTTCGGGTGGAGAGGCGTCTGAGACCCGATTAAATACCTGATGTGAGAGGCGGAAGCGTCTGAGAAAAATGACCTAACTCACACGTTCTGTACAGGTTCCTCTGCACTACTCTTTCTTCCGTTCATCTCCTTCCCTGTCTGTCATCTCTCCCTTTCCTTCTCTTTCTTCCTCCTTCCTTACGTCATCTCTTCCTTATCAATCCTAACTCATCTCTCTCTCTCTCTCTCTCTCTCTCTCTCTCTCTCTCTCTCTGGATTCTGTAGTAATACCGTCCTGCAAGCTTACCGTCGTACTCCAAGCTCTCCCTTACTCAGAGATCCCAGTTATTACCGACTCGAAAACAAGAGGCAGCTTCTTATATCTGTTTTTCGCCTTTGCTGAGTTCCATGTGCTTCACTTCTCATCCTTTTCTTAGCCTATGTGCGCCAGTAGGCCGTATTCTAATTTTTCTTAATTTTTACTTTTTATTTCAAACTTCCATCTTTTTCCTTTCTTGTTCTTATTGTTTCTGTTGTTGTTGTTGTTGTTGTTGTTGTCTTTTCTTCTTACAAAGGATATTTTTTTTTTACAGTAAAGGAAGCAGCTCAAAGGCAATAACAACAACATCAACAAAAGTCCGCTAGCAATTCTCCCATAAAAGAAAGGAGTGGCCAAAAGAGAGGTCAATTTCGGATGGAGAGGTGTTAAATATCAACATGCTGGATTAATTTTTCAGTAAGGGAGGCAGGTCAAGGAAGAAGAAGAAGAAGAAAAAAAAAAAAAAGTGCAAATAGACGATAGAGTAGACAGAGTAGACAAAACCCGTGAAAAGGTCAACAACAAGCTCAAAGAGAACAAGATCTGGCTGACTGATACTGTTGGAACTAATCTGAAGGGAAAAGGAAGTGAGATTTTGTACATAGTAAGTAGATAGGTAGATAGGTAAGTAAATAAGTAAGTAGGTAAGTAAATAAGTAAGTAAATAAGTAAGCAATTAGGTGAGTAAGTAAGTCAGGAAGGAAAGAAGGAAGTGAGGAAGGAAGGAAGAATGGATGGAAGGTAGTGAGTGAGTGAGTGAGTGAGTGAATAAGTAAGTAAGGAAGAAAGGGAGTGAGTGAGTGAGTGAGTGAGTGAGTACATAAGTAGGTTAGTAAGGGCGTTAGTAGTCTGCCGGCGTCAACCCATCGATAATGACCTGAGCGAATTCTGTATTGTGAGAACCTATACAAATTAGTCCCCCCCCCACCCACCCACCCACACCCAGACACACGACAGCCACGCCTTCTCTCTCTCTCTCTCTCTCTCTCTCTCTCTCTCCTCCGCCACCCGTCAGCTTTAACTCCGCGGAAAGAATTAATTATTTTACAACAGTTAATTAAAACACGAATCCATGTCTGCTTTATACGGCTGAATAAATAAGTAGGTATACCGTTAGAACATTCGTGAATAGATAAAACACTTACTTAAACACTACTATCACCACCACCTACTACTACTACTACTGCTACTACTACTACTACTACTATCGTTATTATTATCATGTGTTTTTTCTATGGAGGGTCACTAGTGTTTGTGTGATTAATGTGAGTTCCGTGAAGCAATGTGTCGCGCCCTTCGCTATACACATGCGAGGGCGGCTGACGGCGACTGATTGAAGGGAGGGGCGATATTGTACTGCTGCGAGGGTGGTGGTGGTGGTGGTGGTGGTGGTGACAGTGTAGGTGACTATGGTGATGGGAGGAAGGAGAGTGACACAGACAGACACACTTTTGAAAATGTACCATGATTTATTATTATTAGTATCATTACCACTCGTCCCACTACTGCTACTTTTAATCTACTACTACTACTACTACTACTACTACAACTACTACTACTACTACCACCATCACCACTTCTCCATTCCTCTTCTTTTTCTTTTTCTTCTTGTTCTTCTTCTAGTTCAACTTCTTGTTCTGCTTCTTCTTCTTCTTCTACTTCTTGTTTTACTTGTTCTATTTCTTGTTCTTTTTCTTCTTGTTCTTTTTCTTCTTCCTCCTTCTCCTCTTCTTCTTCCTTCTCCTCCTCCTCCTCCAACTACCACCACCACCACCACCACCACAACAACAACAACAACAACATTACCTTGGCGTGTAGTCGAGGAAGCTGAGCCCCGAGCGGACCTGTACTCGATGCCGCTCCACCTCCACCGTGTCCAGCGTGTTGTTGAAGTACCAGGTGAAGCGAAGGTCGTCCTCGGGCTTGGCGTCCACCCGGCAGGTCAGGCGCACGTCCTCGCCCTCCGCCACCACCACGCTCTGAGGCCCGTCCACGCACACTGGCAGGTCTGGAAGGGCGGGGGATACGTCAGGAGAGAGGAAGGTAGAGATGGAAGCGGATGGAGCAGGAGATGAAGAAGCTTTGAGACTCCTTGACGTATACTGTTAGGTATGTAAGGGCGGGGGAGGCGTAAGACGAGGGCTGGAAGATATGATAGCAGATAGGGCGAGAAATGAAGACACTTTAAGAGGCTCCTCGACGCATGCAAGACCGAAGAGATTTAGATCGGTATTCTAAGATGCTTCCGCCTCCCACACCTACTATTTCCAAAGGCCATAAAAGAGATCAGTCGGGTTCTAATGAGTGTTTTAAAGGTTCACGGTACAGAGGAAGGGTTAAACTACCACCAGGGTCATACAACTAATCCTGGAAATGCTCAGAACTCCTACCAAAGCTTTGTTAAATATGTGAGCTTGGGCGTCAAAATGTTTAAAAATATTACCGTAAATGAGAGAAGAAGAGATACGAAAGCAGATAAGGCGAGAGATGAAGACGAAATGAGAGAGAGAGAGAGAGAGAGAGAGAGAGAGAGAGAGAGAGAGAGAGAGAGAGAGAGAGAGAGAGAGAGAGAGATGGGAGATAGCTCAAGAGGTAAAAATGCAATGCTTAATGTTTAAAGACAGAGATAAAAGATAAGTAGGTAGGCTGAGAAATAGAGACATCAATTAAGGGAGAAGGTTAGACATATAGGCAGATATCTCGAGATAAAGATACGATAACAAGGCTGGTATAAAGACAGGTAGGTAGAGGGATAAAGTAATGATAGAAAAAGACAAATATGAAGATAGATATGGCGATAAACCCGTAATGATAAAAGATAGATGTGAAAATAGGTAGGTATAGAGAGGCAAACAGATTTAATCGGTCACTAGGTAGGTAAGTAAGTCTGTGATGAAATAGGAAGGTAGATATAAAGGTAGAGAGATAGATGAAGGTGTGAGAGGGAGAAAGGTAGATATGTCGAGTAACGAAGAAGTAATCATAGAAAAAAAGGAAATAGAACGAAGGAAAGGAGGGAATTAGAAAGAGAAAGGTTAGGAAAGGGAGGGAGATCGAAAGAAGGAAATAAAAGCACAGAAAATGGAATGGAAATTAAGTAGCCATGAAAATCGAAAAGGAAAAAAGCGAAGCGAAATAAAACAATGTGATGTAAACTTATAGAATGCAGTGTAGTGAAGTGTAGCCTAAAGTGATTGAAGGAAAGGTATAAAGAGAGGAAAGTAAAAATAAGGGAAGATTAAGGGTAATGACATCATGACAAAGATAATTATACAGCTAAGCAGGTACAGATAGGCAAACAGGTTAATAGGTCACTAGACTGTTAGGGAGGTTGGCACACACACACACACACACACACACACACACACACACACACACACACTCGAAGTCAAATCCAAACAAGAAACAGACGATTTACTCAATGAACGCATCCAACCGCTGTTTTTCTCCGGCCGAAGGGGAAGCGCCGAAAAAAAGGGGAACAAATACCGGAGAAAACACACACACACACACACACACACACACACACACACACACACACGGACACACATTTCCCGCCTCGCCTCCTTCAGTCCACCCGCAAAAGTACGACAGCCCGGACGAAGACGAAGAGGGACGATTGAAGACGAGGACGCAGAGGGAAGGCGCTGATGGTTATTGCCTCTGTGATGGACGCCCGCCTGACCTTCCCTTCCCTGCCCTTCCGTCAGTTTAGGCTACACTTCACTGCGTTACACTATACACTACACTGCGTTCTATATAGTTTACATTACATTGTTTTATTTCGCTTCCCTTTTTTTCCTTTTCTATTTCCATGGCTTCTTGATTTCATTCCATTTCCTGTGCTTTTCTTTTCTTTTTTCGATCTCCCTCCCTTTCCTAGTCTTTCTCTTTCCAATTCCCTCCTTTCCTTCTTTCTATTTCCTTTTTTTCTTTATCTAGACTTACAGTTCCTCTCCCTTTTCTTCTTTTCCTATTCCTTTTCCGCTTCGCTTTTCTTTCTTTAAATTTACATGACTTATCTTGAGTTACTTTCCATTTCCTTTCCTTTTTTTCTATATCCTTTCCGTTCTGTCTCTCCATTTATCTCTTCTCCTCTGTATTCCCTTTCCTTTCCCCTTTTCCTCCTCTCTTAGCCTTTCCGTCCTTTCCGCTTCTGTCTCTTTCCTTTCCTTTCCGCTCTATCTCTCCAGTCATCTCTTCTCTATATTCCGTTTCCTTTCCTTTTTTCTCCTCTCTTAGCCTCTCCGTCATTTTCGCTTCTTTCTCTTTCCTTGAACTGATTATTTCCTCTCCTATTCCCTTTTCATCACTTTTATCCTCATTCCTTTCATTCTCTCCTCTTCCCTTCCTTTTATTTCCTTCCCTTCTCTTGGTGTGTGTGTGTGTGTGTGTGTGTGTGTGTGTGTGTGTGTGTGTGTGTGTGTGTGTGTGTGTGTGTGTGTGTGTGTGTGTGTCAGCAGGGGGGTTGGGTGCCACACGAGTCAGTATATTCAGTGTGTATGTATATTCTGTATTTATTTTATGCATTTTTCGCTTAGGTAATGTACTGGAACTCTCCCGCCCCTAAAGAGAAAGAAAAACAAAAAAAAGAAAAACCTAATATTTCTGATGCAGAGCGCAAACACAGGTATAGTTGTAAATATTTATAGCCGTGTAGACACCATGAATTATGTCGAGTGAGGTCAGGTTACGTTACACAAGGCTTATCATTATATTATTATTATTATTATTATTATTATTATTATTATTATTATTATTTAGCACCAGGTAATTTATAGTGGCGGAAAAATACAAATTATGCTTAATTAGGTTACGTTCTGCAAGTCTTTTTTCTTCTTCTTCTTCTTCTTCTTCTTCTTCTTCTTCTTCTTCTTATTAGTATTATTATTTAACACTGGGTAATTTGTAGTGGCGGAGAAGTACAAATTATGCTTAGCTTGGTTAGGTTACGCAAGTCATTTTCTTCTTATTTAACACCAGGTAATTTGCAGTGGCGGAAAAGTACAAATTATGCTTAGCTTGGTTAGGTTACGCAAGTCTTCTTCTTCTTCTTCTTATTTAACACAGAGTAATTGGTAGTGGCGGAAAGGTACCAATTATGCTTAGTTAGGGCATTCCATTGGTTAAAATTACACAGCTTTCTTTCCCTTTGATAATTTTCCTATAAACACTTCACTATTTATTTCCCGATCCATAGTCCATACATATATCTAACCTTTATTTAAACCTTTCTATCGCATTCGCATTAACTAAACTACTAGATTGGGTTAAATTAGATTGTTCGAAAACAGAGAGCAAAGGAGAGGAGACTTTAAACGAACCAACTTCCTGACCATTTACTAATAAGCCTTCACTTGCCCATCCAAACATTTATCTAACCTTATTTTCCACCTTTCTATCGCATTCGCATTAACTATACCACTAGGCTGGGTTAGATTAGATTGTTCAGAAGAAGAGAGCGAAGGAGAGGAGACTTTCAACGAAGCGGAGAGCGGCCAGGAAGTCAAGTCGTGAGTCAGTGTCAACACGCGCGAGTCGGGTGAAGTAATTTGCGTGCGTCGAGACCTTGCCAAACAGAAAGATGTGTACTCGACTCTGCAAACACTCGCTTGTACACACGTGAGGGAAGGGGGATGGGGGCAGGAGGGGCTCAAAGGGCGAGGCTCCACGCTGTAATAATATGACTGGGTGGAGGTGGTGGTGGTGGTCTTGGTAGTGGTAGTAAACAGTTTGGTAGATGTGGTGATGATAGTTTTCGTTTCCAGCTACTACCACTACTACTACTACTACTACTACCACTACTACAACTATATACTACTGCTTCTACTACTACTACACTATTACTACTAATACCGCTTTTCTAACTAAGATTTTAATACCCATCCCCTTTCCCGCGTTCCTGGCTCTGAAATTCCAACCGTATGATTCTTGATTATTTTCTCCCCCTTGTTAGAAGCAACGAGTCTCCGCGAATTACATACATAGAGATAAATAAATAAATGTGTGGATAGAGAGAAGGGAGAATAAGGGGATAAATAAGTAAATAAATGAATAAAGAGATTGCATTGGGGACAGGGTAATAGAGGAGGTAATTGGAGAGAGAGAGAGAGAGAGAGAGAGAGAGAGAGAGAGAGAGAGAGAGAGAGAGAATAAATAGAAAGTATGGTAGATTGAAAATGAGATAGACAGAGGCAGGGGACACACACACACACACACACACACACTCTCTCTCTCTCTCTCTCTCTCTCTCTCTCTGGTGGGTGTTGTCATGAAGATTAATAGGTGATCGGACCACCACCACCACCACAACCTCCCCTACCTCTCCCCAACCACCATCAACATCACCACCACCACCACCACCACCACCACCATCGACTCCCCCCCCCCCCTCCAACCATTACTACCACCACTACCAACCACCAACCACCTTCAACTCTTTCCCCCACCACCACCGTCACCTCCCGGAATGGTGTGTGCCTCGCGTGTTCAGTTTCAGCTCCGCGAGGAAGAAAAATCGGTGTCACTTTGTCTCTTTTTGGTCCCTCGAGAGAAACGAAAGAAAGAAAACATTAGCCTCTGGAAGTCCTTTGCTGTTAGTCTTTCTTGATCGCTTCAAATAAAGAAAGGGCGTCATTTACAAGAGTTTGATTGCCTAGAAAGAGAATTACGACACGTTTTGTTTTGGTCTCTTAATAAAAAAAAGAACATTGCCTCTGAAAGTCCCTTGCTGTTTGTCTCTCTTTATCGCTTCAGTTATAAAAGAAAAGTGCAATTTAAAAGGGTGTGATCGGCTAGACAGGGAATAAGTAACCTTTAGATCGCTCGAGAGAAACAGAAACGCGAGAAAGAAAACATTAGCATCTGAAAGCGCTTTGTTCTTTGTCTTTGTTTATCGCCTCAAATAAAAAAAAGGGTGCCATTTAAAAGCGTGATCGGCTAGACTGGGAATTAAGTAACATTTAGATCGCTCGAGAGAAACAGAAACGCGAGAAAGAAAACATTAGCCTCTGAAAGTCGTTTGTTCTTTGTCTTTGTTTATCGCCTCAAATAAAAAAGTGACATTTAAAAGCGTGATCGGCTAGAAAGGGAATTAAGTAAACCTTAGATCGCTCCAGAGAAACAGATACATAAGAAAGAAAACATTAGCCTCTGTAAGTCATTTGTTGTCTGCCTTTGTTTATCGTTTCAAATAAGTGTCATTTAATAGAGTTTGATAAGCTAGAAGGAGAATTAAATCCCTTCTTGCTCGCTCGAAAGAAACGTAACAGGAAACATCAGGCTTTGAAACTCTGAAACGCTCAATATAGTTCACTACTGTCTGCCGGTCTGTATTTATCGCTTCCGGTCAGTATTCACCGCTTAAAAAAAATAAATAAATAAATAAATAAAAAATAAATAAATAAATAAATAAATAAAAGTGTTATTTAAAACAGTATGATCGGCTGGAAGTAAGATTGTCACTATTTTGGTCCATCGAAAGAAACAGAAAAAGGAAAATATTTGGCTCTTAAAGTCGCAATACTGTTCACTGTTGTTGTCTGTCTTTATCACTTCAAATAAAAGTGTCACTTAAAAAGGGTTTGATCGGCAAGAATGAACTAAGGCACTATTTGATACCTCGCGAGATACGGAAGAAGGGAAATATTAGCCTCTGAAAGTCACGATATGGGTAAGTGATGTTGTTTGTCTTAATTATATCTTCCAAAAACCGAATTAGTTATCATTTGGCAACGGGGACGCTTCACCCTTTGTTTACAAACTTTTTACTGTTTCGGCGTTGCCTACCGCAGCACCGTGTGTGTAAGGCATTTATTTTAAAACCAAAAGTCGAAATAACAACACCATTAAAAATGATACCCATCTAACAAAGAGCAAAAATATACTAGAGATGCTAGAAAGAAAAATACAGCCGTGAACGTAATATTCAGGAGACGAAACATCTCATGTTACCTTTACTAGCCAGTATGGGGCTGCTCACGAGACGGGAGGTGGTGGCTGAGTGGTCAGCGTGCGGCCGTGGCGGGGAGGATCCGGGTTCGCGTCCCGCCCGCCGCTACAAGCTAACGATTTCCTTTTTCCAGTCATCGCCGAGTGGCGTAAGGACTACCCACACCCACATGCTATCTCAAGAGCACCTGTCAACTCGGACTCTACATTTTCTCTAAAAGAAGATCAAAGATGAACTCCGGGGGTCAGCATGACCAAGCAAGACCATAACAAAGCCCATCGGCTCCAGAAGCGAAACGTTAAAAAAGGTACGAGTCCGCGTATATTCAGTGGCCACATTTACAATAAATAAATGCAAGCCTTAAAATCTCTGTACAGTGGGTAAACTATTTTTCCCGGCCAGCAGGTACCGTGTTTGGACACTCGGCACCAAACAATAGCTTGTGTTCCGGAATCCAGAAATAGAAAAAAATAATAACCGAGTTCACCAGGAAAAACACCTCATTCACATCTCCCCGAGTGGCAGTGTGTCGCGCTACGTGTATACCCAAAACAGTCTATTATATATATATATATATATATATATATATATATATATATATATATATATATATATATATATATATATATATATATATATAAAATAAAATGATCGGCTAGAAATGAAATGAAGTGTCCTTTTTGGTTTCTCGAGATACACACACACACACACACACACACACACACACACACACACACACACAAAAAAAAAAAAAAAAAAAAATATTGGCCATTTAAGGTCTTCATAAAGTTTACTGTTGCTTTATTTATCGCTTCATATAAAAAAAAAAAAGTTAGTAGAAGGTTTCATTGGCTTGAAAGGGAATTAAGTAACCATTTTGGTCACCCGAGGGAAACAGAAGAAAGAAAATATTAGCCTCTGAAAGTCTTGCCATAGTTCACTGTCATTTAGAAAGGGTTTGGGATTGTCATATTTTCAGCACCTAAGATAAAGAAAACATTAGCTACTAAAAGTCGTAATAAAGTTTAATGTTAATGTTTATCTTTGTTTATCGCTATGCATATAAAAAGTGTCATTTAAAGAGTTTGATAGGCTAGAAAGGAAATTGGGTAACCCTTTGGTCCATCGAGAGAAACGGAAGAAAGAAAACATTAGCCTCGTCAAGTCGCTTATTGTTTGTCTTCACTTATCGCTACACATGAAAAAATAGTCATTAAAAAGGGTTTGATCGGCTACAAAAGGAATAAAGTAACCTTTTTATCGCTCGCAAGAAAGAGCAAGGGAAGAATAAAAACATTAGCCTCTGAAAGTTGCAATATAGTTTAGTGTTGTTTGTCGGTCTGTATTTATTGCTTCAAATTCAAGTGGTATGCAATAGGGAGTGTTTGATCTGCTAGAAAAGGAATGATCACTTTCAGGAGTGTCGAGATAACATAAGAAAGATATTAACCTCTGAAAGTCTTGATATAGTTCATTATTTTTGTTTGTATTTATCGCTGCAAATAAAAGTAATTTAAAAAGAGCTTGATAGGCTAAAGAGATAATTTTAGCTTTGTTTATCACGAGATGCACAAGAAAAAAATATATATTAGCGTCTGAAAAGCCGCAATATAATTCAGTGCTGTTCCTAGTCTTTATTTATCGCTTCAAAGAGTATTATTCTTTAAAAGTTTGATCGGTTAAAAAAGGAATACAGTTACTTTTCGTTTTTTCGAGATACACTAAAAATAATATTAGCCTCTGAACGCCTTGATATAGTTCACTTTTGTTTGTTGGTTTGTATTTATCGCTTCATATAAATTTTTTTTAAAAGTGTTTGATCGGCTGGAGAGAAAATTATAACTTTTTTTGGTTTCTCGAGATACATAAGAAAAATATTAGCCTTGTCTTTGTTTATCGATACAGAGGAAAAAAGCAGCATTTAAAAGAGTATGATCGACTATGATAACTAATCTATTTTTCTTTCTCTATATTTTCTAGTTATTTCTTTTCATTATCTTCTATGCCTGTCTTTTTTGGTACTTTTCTTATTCCAATTTATAACTAACTAATCTATTTTTCTTTCTCTATATTTTCTAGTTATTTCTTTTCATTAACTTCTATGCTTGTCTTTTTTAGTGCTTTTCTTATTTCAATTTATAAGTAACTAATCTATTCTTCGTTCCATATTTTCGAGGTATTTCTTTTATTAACTTCTATGCCTCTCTTTTTTAGTGCTTTTCTTATTCCAATTTATAACTAACTTATCTATTCTTCTTTCCTTATTTTTCTAGTTATTTCTTTTTATTAACTTCTATGCTCGTCTTTTTTGGTACTTTTCTTATTCCAATCTATAACTAACTAATCTATTTTTCTTTCCTTATATTTTTCTAGTTATTTCTTTTTATTAACTTCTATGCTTGTCTTTTTGGTGCTTCTCTTATTCCAATCTATAACTAACTAATCTATTCTTTCCTTATTTTTCCAGATATTTCTTTTTATTAATTCGTATGCTCGTCTTTTGGGTACTTTTCTTATTCCAATCAATAACTAACTAATCTATTATTTTCTTATATTTTCTAGTTATTTCTTTTCATTAACTTCTATGCTCGTCTTTTTGTGTTCTTTTCTTATTCCAATTTATAACTAATCTATTCCTTGTTCCTTATATTTTCTAGCTATTTCTTTTTATTAACTTGTATGCCTGTCTTTTTTGGTGCTTTTCTTATTCCAATTTATAACTAACTAATCTATTCTTCTTTCCATATTTTTCTATTTACTTCTTTTCATTAACTTCTATGTTCGTTTTTTAGTACTTTCCTTATTTCAATCTATAACTAACTAATCTATTCTGCGTTCCTTATTTTTCTAGTTATTTTATTTATTAGCCTCTATGCTCGTCGTTTTGGTTATTTTCTTATTCCAAACTATAACTAACTAATCTATTTTTCTTTCCTTATTTTTCCAGGTATTTCTTTTTATTGACTTGTATGCTTGTCTTTTTTGGTGATTTTCTTATTCCAATTTATAACTAACTAATCTATTCTTCTTTCCATATTTTCTATTTACTTCTTTTCATTAACTTCTATGCTCGTCTTTTTGGTACTTTTCTTTATTCCAGTCTATAACTAACTAATCTATTCTTCGTTCCTTATTTTTCTAGTTATTTCTTTTATTAACCTCTGTGCTCGTCTTTTTAGTGCTTTTCTTATTCCAATCAATAACCAACTAATCTATTCTTTCCTTATTTTTTCTAGTTATTTCTTTTCATTAACTTCTATGCTCGTTTTTTTGGTACTTTTCTTTATTCCAGTCTATAACTAACTAATCTATTCTTCGTTCCTTATTTTTCTAGTTATATCTTTTATTAACCTCTGTGCTCGTCTTTTTAGTGCTTTTCTTATTCCAATCAATAACCAACTAATCTATTCTTTCCTTTTATTTTCTAGATATTTATTTTATTAACTTGTATGCTCATCTTTTTGGTGTTTTTCTTATTGCAACCTATAACTAACTAATCTATTCTTCGTTCTTTATATTTTCTAGTTATTTCTTTTCATTAACCCCTATGCTTGTCTTTTTGGTTCTTTTCTTATTCCAATTTATAACTAACTAATCTATTCTTTCCTTAATTTTCTAGGTATTTCTTTTCATTAACTTCTATGCTCGTCTTTTTGGTACTTTTCTTATTTCAATCTATTACTAAGTAGTCTATTCTTTTTTCCTTATATTTTTCTAGTTATTTTTTTTTTATTAACTTCTATGCTTGTCTTTTTGCTGCTTTTCTTATTCCAATTTATAACTAATCTTTTATTCGTTCCTTATATTTTCTAGTTATTTCTTTTCATTAACTTTTATGCCTGTCTTTTTTAGTGCTTTTCTTATTCCAGTCTATAACTAACTAATCTATTTTTCTTTCCTTATATTTTCTAGTTATTTCTTTTTATTAACTTGTGTGCTCGTCTTTTTGGTACTTTTCTTATTCCAATTTATAACTAACTAATCTATTCTTTCCTTGTTTTCCAGTTATTTCTTTTTATTAACCTGTATGCTTGTCTTTTTGGTGCTTTTCTTATTCCAACTTACAACTAACTAAACTATTCTTTCCTTATTTTTCCAGGTATTTCTTTTTATTATTTCTGTGCTCATCTTTTTAGTACTTTTCTTATTCCAATTCATAACTAACTCATCTATTCTTCCCTTATTTTTCCAGGTATTTCTTTTCATTAACTTCTATTCCTGTTTTTTTGGTACTTTTCTTATTCCAATTTATAACTAAGTAATCTATTCTTCGTTCCTTATATTTTCCAGTCATTCCTTTTTATTAACTTGTATGCCTGTCTTTTTGGTGCTGTTCTTATTGCAATCTATGACTAACTAATCTATTCTTTGTTCCTTATTTTTCCAGGTATTTCTTTTTATTAACTTGTATGCTGTCTTTTTTGTGCTTTTCTTATTCCAATCTATAACTAACTAATCTATTCTGCGTTCCTTATTTTTCTAGTTTTTTTTTATTAACTTCTATGCCTATCTTTTTTAGTGCTTTTCTTATTCCAATTTATAACTAACTAATCAATTTTTCTTTCCTTATATTATCTAGTTATTTCTTTTAATTAACTTCTATGCTTGTCTTTTTGGTGCTTTTCTTATTCCAATTTATAAGTAACTAATCTATTTTTTTTCCATATTTTTCTATTTACTTCTTGTTATTAACTTCTATGTTCGTGTTTTTGGTACTTTTCTTTGTGCCAATCTATAACTATCTAATCTATTCTTCGTTCTTTCCATATTTTTCCAGATATTTCTCTTTATTAATTCGTATGCTCGTCTTTTGGGTACTTTTCTTATTCCAATTGATAACTAACTAATCTATTCTTTCCTTATATTTTCTAGTTATTTCTTTTCATTAACTTCTATGCTCGTTTCTTTGGTTCTTTTCTTATTCCAATTTATAACTAACTAATCTATTCTTCGTTCCTTATATTTTCTAGCTATTTCTTTTTATTAACTTGAATGCTTGTCATTTTTGGTGCTTTTCTTATTCCAATCTATAACTAACTAATCTATTTTTCTTTCCTTATATATTCTAGTTATTTCTTTTCATTAACTTCTATGCCTGTCTTTTTGGTACTTTTCTTATTCCAATCTATAACTAACTAATCTATTTTTCTTTCCTTATATTTTCTAGTTATTTCTTTTCATTAACTTGTATGCTTGTCTTTTTTGGTTCTTTTCTTATTCCAATCTATAACTAACTAATCTCTTTTTCTTTCCTTATACTTTCTAGTTAATTTCTTTTCATTAACTTCTATGCTTGTCTTTTTTGGTCCTTTTCTTATATAGCTAACTAAACTATCCTTCGTTCCTTATTTTTATAGTTATTTCTTTTCATTAACTTGTATGCTTGTCTTTTTTAGTGCTTTTCTTATTCAAATTTATAAGTAACTAATCTTTTCTTCGTTCCTTATTTTCGAGATATTTTATTAACTTCTATGCTTGTCTTTTTGGTGGTGTTTTTATTGCAATCTATAACTAACTAATCTATTTTTTGTTCCTTATATTTTCTAGTCATTTCTTTTTATTAACTTGTATGCCTGTCTTTTTGGTGCTGTTCTTTTTGCAATCTATAAATAACTAATCTATTCTTTGTTCCTTATTTTTCTATTTATTTCTTTTCACTGACTTGTATGCTTGTCTTTTTTTGGTGCTTTTTCTTATTCCAATCTATAAATAACTAATCTATTATTTCCTTAATTTTCCAGATATTTCTTTTCATTAATTCGTATGCTCGTCTTTTGGGTACTTTTATTATTCCAATCAATAACTAACTCATCTATATTTCTTTCCTTATATCTTCTAGTTATTTCTTTTCATTAACTTCTATGCTCGTCTTTTTTGGTTCTTTTCTTAAACCATTTTATAACTAACTAATCTATTCTTCGTTCCTTATTTTCGAAGTATTTCTTTTATTAACTTCTATGCTTGTTTTCTAAAGTGCTTTTCTTATTCCAATTGATAACTAACTAATCTGTTTTTCTTTCCTTATATTTTTCTAGTTATTTCTTTTCATTAACTTCTATGCTCGTCTTTTTGGCACTTTTCTTATTCCAATTTATAACTAAGTAATCTATTTCTCGTTCCTTATATTTCCTAGCTATTTCTTTTTTGGTGCTTTTTTTTATTCTAATTCATAACTAACTAATCTATTCTTCTTTCCATATTTTTCTATTTACTTCTATTCAATAATTTCTATGCTCGTTTTTTAGTACTTTCCTTATTCCAATATATAACTAACTAATCTATTCTGCGTTCCTTATTTTTCTTCTTATTTCTTTTTATTAACTTCTATGTCTATCTTTTTGGTGCTGTTCTTATTCCAATCTATAACTAACTAATATATTTTACGTTCCTTATTTTTCTAGTTATTTCTTTTTATTAACATGTGTACTCGTCTTTTTGTTACTTTTCTTATTCCAATCTATAACTAACTAATCTATTCTTTCCTTATTTTTCCAGGTATTTCTTTTTATTAACTTGTATGCTTGTCTTTTTCGGTTCTTTTCTTATTGCAATTTTTAACTAACTAATCTATTCTTTCCTTATTTTTCTATTGACTTCTTTTCATAACCTGTATGCTTGTCTTTTTAGTGCTTTTTTTATTCCGATTTATAAGTAACTAATCTATTCTTCGTTCCTTATTTTTCTAGTTATTTATTTTTATTAACTTCTATGCCTGTCTTTTTGGTACTTTTCTTATTCTAATTTATAACTAACTAATCTACTCTTCGTTCCTTATTTTTCCAGGTATTTCTTTTCATTAACTTGTATGCTTGTCTTTTTTGTGCTTTTCTTATTCCAATCTATAACTAACTAATCTACTCTGCGTTCCTTATTTTTCTTCTTTTTTCTTTTTATTAACTTTTATGCCTGTCTTTTTTAGTGCTTTTCTTATTCCAATTTATAACTAACTAATCTATTCGTCTTCCCTTATTTTCCCAGGTATTTCTTTTAATTAACTTCTATGCTCGTCTTTTTTGGTACTTTTCTTATCCCAATCTATAACTAAGTAATCTATCCTTCATTCCTTATATTTTCCAGGTATTTCTTTTTATTAACTTGTATGCTGTCTTTTTTGTGCTTTTCTTATTCCAATCTATAACTAACTAATCTATTCTGCGTTCCTTATTTTTCTTCTAATTTCTTTTTTATTAACTTGTATGCCCGTCTTTTTGGTGCTTTTCTTATTCCAAGAACTAACTAACTAATCTATTCTTCGTTCTTTATATTTTTTAGTTATTTCTTTTCATTAACTTTTATGCTTGTCTTTTTGGTGCTTTTCTTATTCCAATCTATAACTAACTAATCTATCCTTCGTTCCTTATTTTTCTAGTTATTTCTTTTTATTAACTTGTATGATTGTCTTCTTTAGTGCTTCTCTTATTCCAATTTATATCTAATTAATCTATTCTTTCCTTATTTTCCCAGGTATTTCTTTTCATTAACTTGTATGCTCGTCTTTTTGGGTTCTTTTCTTATTCCAATTTATAACTAACTAATCTGTTTTTCTTTCTTTATATTTTCTAGTTATTTCTTTTCATTAACTTCTATGCTTGTCTTTTTTGGTTCTTTTCTTATTTCAATCTATAACTAACTAATGTATCCTTCGTCCCTTATTTTTCAAGTTATTTCTTTTCATTAACTTGTATGCTTGTCTGTTTTAGTGCTTTTCTTATTTCAATTTAAAAGTAACTAATCTATTCTTCGTTGTTTATTTTCGAGGTATTTCTTTTATTAACTTCTATGCCTGTCTTTATTAGTGCTTTTCTTATTCCAATTTATAACTAACTAATCTATTCTTCTTTCCTTATTTTTCTAGTTATTTCTTTTTATTAACTTCTATGCTCGTCTTTTTTGGTACTTTTTTATTCCAATCTATAACTAACTAAACTATTTTTCTTTCCTTATATTTTTCTAGTTATATCTTTCTATTAACTTCTATGCTTGTCTTTTTGGTGCTTCTCTTATTCCAATCTATAACTAACTAATCTATTCTTTCCATATTTTTCCAGATATTTATTTTTATTAATTCGTATGCTCGTATTTTGGGTACTTTTCGTATTCCAATAAATAATTAACTAATCTATTCTTTTCTTATATTTTCTAGTTATTTGTTTTCATTAACTTCTATGCTCGTCTTTTTGTGTTCTTTTCTTATTCCAATTTATAACTAATCTATTCCTTTTTCCTTATATTTTCTAGCTGTTTCTTTTTATTAACTTGTATGCCTGTCTTTTTTGGTGCTTTTTTTATTCTAATTTATAACTAACTAATCTATTCTTCTTTCCATATTTTTCTATTTATTTCTTTTCATTAATTTCTATGCTCGTTCTTTTAGAACTTTCCTTATTCCAATTTATAACTAACTAATCAATTCTTCGTTCCTTATTTTTCTAATTATTTTTTTTATTAACCTCTATGCTCGTTTTTTTGTTCTTATTAAAAATTATAACTAACTAATCTATTTTTCTTTCCTTATTTTTCCAGGTATTTCTTTTTATTAACTTATATGCTTGTCTTTTTTGGTGCCTTTCTTATTCGAATTTAAAACTAACTAATCTATTTTTCTTTCCATATTTTTCTATATACTTCTTTTCATTAACTTCTATGCTCGTCTTTAAGGTACTTTTCTTTATTCCAGTCTATAACTAACTAATCTATTCTTCGTTCCTTATTTTCTAGTTATTTCTTTTCATTAACTTCTATGCTCGTCTTTTTGGTACTTTTCTTATTTCAATCTATAACTAACTAATCTTTTCTTCCCTTATTTTTTCAGGTTTTTCTTTTCATTAATTTCTATGCCTGTCTTTTTGGTACTTTTCTTATTCCAATTTATAACTAAGTAATCTATTCTTCGTTCCCTATATTTTCTAGTCATTTCTTTTTATAAACTTGTATGCTTGTCTTTTTTAGTGCTTTTCTTATTCCAATTTAGATTGGAATAAGAACAGCACCAAAAAGACAGGCATAGAAGTTAATGAAAAGAAACACATGGAAAAATATGGAAAGAATAGATTAGTTAGTTATAAATTGGAATAAGAAAAGCACGAAAAAGACGATCATAGAAATAATAAAAAGAAATACCTGGAAAAATAAGGAAGGAATAGATTAGTTAGTTGTAAATTTGATTGAGAAAAGAACCAAAAAAGACAGGCATACAAGATAATAAAAAGAAATAAACAGAAATATAAGGAGCAAAAAATAGATTAGTTAGTTATAGATTGGAATAAGAAAAAAAGAAATACCTCTAAAATAAGGAACAAAGAATATATTAGTTAGTTATAAATTGTAATAAGAAAACTACCAAAAAGACAAGCATAGAAGTTAATGAAAAGAAATAACTAGAAAAATAAGGAACATTGAATAAGAAAAGTACCAAAAAGACGAGCATACATGTTAATAAAAAGAAATACCTGGAAGAATAAGGCACGAAGGATAGATTAGTTAGTTATAAATTGGAATAAGAAATGAACCAAAAAGACGAGCATAAAAACAATAAAAAGAAATACCTGGAAAAATAAGGAAGGAATCGATTAGTTAGTTATAAATTTGAATAAGAAGAGAACCAAAAAATGACAGGTATACAAGTTAATAAAAACAAATAAATAGAAATATAAGGAGCAAAAAAATTATTATTTAGTTATAGATTGGAAAAAGAACAGCACCAAAAAGACAAGCATAGAAGTTAATAAAAAGAAATAAAAAGAAAAATAAGGAATGAAGAATAGATTAATTAGTTAAAAATTGGAATAGGAAAAGTACCAAAAGGACAGGCATAGAAGTAAATGAAAAGAAATACCTGGAAAAATAATGGAAGAATAGATTAGTTAGTTATAAATTGGAATAAGAAAAGCACCAAAAAGACGATCATAGAAATAATAAAAAGAAATACCTTGAAAAAATAAAGAAGGAACAGATTAGTTAGTTATAAATTAGAATAAGAAAAACACTAAAAAGACAGGCATAGAAGTTAATGAAAAGAAATAACTAGAATATATAAGGAAAGAAAAATAGATTAGTTACTTAGAGATTGGAATAAGAAAAGCACCAGAAATGACAAGCATTCAAGTTAATAAAAATAAATAGCTAGAAAATATAAGGAACGACGAATAGATTAGTTAGTTATAAATTGGAATAAGAAAAGTACCAAAAAGACGAGAATAGAAGTTAATAAAATAACTAGAAAATATAAGAAAAGAATAGATTAGTTAGTTATTGACTAGAATAAGAAAAGTACCCAAAAGACGAGCATACGAATTAATAAAAAGAAATATCTTGAAAAATAAAGAAAGAATAGATTAGTTAGTTATAGATTGGAATATGAGAAGCACCAAAAAGACGAGCAAAGAAGTTAATAAAAGGAAATAACTAGAAAAAAATATAAGGAAAGAAAAATAAATTAGTTAGTTATAGATGGGAATAAGAGAAGCACTAAAAAATATAGGCATTGAAGTTAATAAAATAAATACCTCGAAAATAAGGAACGAAGAATAGATTAGTTAGTTATAGATTGGAATAAGAATAGCACCAAAAAGACGGGCATATAAGTTAATAAAAAAAAATAACTAGAAAATAAAAGGAACCAAGGATAGATTAGTTAGTTATAGATTGGAATATGGAAAGTACTGAAAAGACGAGCATAGAAGTTAATGAAAAGAAGTAAATAGAAAAATATGGAAAGAAGAATAGATTAGTTAGTTATAAATGGTAATAAGAAAAGCACCAAAAACATAAGTAAAAAGAAATAACTAGAAAATAAAAGGAACAAAGGATAGATTAGTTAGTTATAGATTGGAATAAGAAAAGTACCAAAAAGACAAACATACAAGTTAATGAAAAGAAATAACTAGAAATTATAAGGAAAAAAAAAAAGATTAGTTAGTTATATATTGGAATAAGAACAGCACCAGAAAGACAAGCATAGAAGTTAATCAGAAGAAGTAAATAGAAAGTAAGGAACGCAGAATAGATTAGTTACTTATAGATTGGAATTAGAAAAGCACAAAAAAGACAAGCATACAAGTTAATAAAAAGAAATACCTGGATAATATAAGGAACGAAGAATAGATTAGTTAGTTATAGATTGCAATAAGGAAAGCACCAAAAAGACGAGCACAGATGTTAATAAAAAGAAATGACTAGAAAATATAAGGAACGAAGAATAGATTACTTAGTTGTAAATTGGAATAAGAAAAGCACTTCTTTCGCTGCATTCGTCGGCAGCAAACGAAAACCCTTATGCATTATCCCAACTACAATAAAAAAATTACTGATACCAACTAAAGTGGTCTGTCATGAATAAGAGACGAGCTATGACGAAGAAAATACGTGTGTAGCGTCACGGCGGACATGAATGGCATGTGAGTGAGGGAGGGATGCAGCCAATCACAGGAGCCGTAACAAACGCTGCCTAGGCGCCAGATAAACAGGCTCCGTGTACAGACTATATAGTAAAAGAATTAAGTTGCCTTTTTAGATCCCTTGAGAGAAACGTACAAAGGAAACTCTGAAACTGTCAATATAAAATCAATGTTGTTGTTCGTCTATTTATCACTTTAAACTGAAGTGTTATATAAAACGTGTTTGATCGGCTAGAGAGAGAATTAAGTCACTTGTTTGGTTTCTCGAGATACACGAGGAAAAAAATATTAGCCTACGAACGTCTTGATATAGTTCTCTGTTATATATATTTAATACTTTGCTAAGTTTGCAAAGATTATTTAAAAGGTTCGAGCGCCTAGGAAGAGAACTGTCACATTTTTGGTCCTTTGATAAATAGAATGTGGGAATGGAACTTTTTTTTATTAGCATTAAAGCTCATAATTACTTTCTTCAGGACGAGATTGTTTTGAAATTGCTTGGGCATCATGGGAAAAAATTGTCGTTAGTCTTTTTCCGGTCACTTGAGAGAAAAAATAGAAAAGATAAATAAGCTTTGAAAACAGTATTATCACTTACTTAAAATATATTCTTCATTACTATTTACTTAACGTTGAAAAAACAGAGCCATTTCAAAGGTCACGGACTTAAAGAATAAAAACGAATGTCCTCTGTATTTTTGTTCCTAGTCGTCGTTAGAGTTTGTTGCTTTCGCTATTTCCTCTCTTCTTTCTTATTATGTTCTTACTGGCAAAATCTACCTCATTTTAAAACGTTTCAGGCATAGAGAAAAATAATCAATATCACTTCCTATATATTCGCATCCTCGAGACAAAGAACGAAGATAACCATAAGCCTGTCAAAGTCCTTATAGAGTTTGTTTTTCTTATTAGTTATTTATTCAAGTTTATAAAGTGTCTAGGCGTTGAGAAGAATGAGCCATGTCACCATTTATCTTAAAAAGGAGACAATATTAGCCTCAAAGCTCTTCTATAGATCGCTCTTTTGTTATTTATTAGTCTTTAAGATTTCGGGCGTTGAGAAAAGTACTATCACAGTATTTTTTTACTCACAAAAAAAAAGGAAAGAAACAATGATTCAAATTTGTTGTGTAATTCTTTTTTTTTTCATTATTTCTTTATAACTATTCATATTTTCTTCCGGGGTCGATAAGAAATCAATATCACAATTAATCTTCGGTTCCTCGAGAAAGAAAAGGAAGAAAAATGGAAACCTCTCAGTCCATATATAATTCGCTCCTTTCTTTTATTTATTTATTAGGCTATTTATATTTTTTTATTAGGTGGGGGGAGGTTGGGAAGAAAAATGTGTCACTTAATCTTCGGTTCCTTGACAGAAAAAAGCCAATATGAGCCTTTCAAAGTCTTCCCATAACTCACTCTCCTCTGTTCCTTATTTATTAGTTCATATTTATAAGGTGTTAAGCATCGAGAATAGTCAAAATAACTATCCATTTTCGCTTCCTTGACAATAAAGAGGAAGAAAGACAATATTCGCCTGTCAGAGCCCTTATATAGTTTGTTCTTTTTCTTTCTTTATTGCTATTTATGATTTTGGGAGTCGAGAAAATAATCAGTGTCACTATTTATCTTTGGTTCCTCGAGTAGAAAGGAAGAAAAAACAATATTGGCCTTTCAATGTCCTTATATACTGTAATTCATTCTTTATATTACGTATTTATTAGCCTAACCTTTACAGGATTATGAGCGTCGAGAAAAATAACCCGTCAGTCTCTTTTCAGCTCCCCGAGATTAAAGAAAAAGGCAATATTAGCTGCTGAAAGTCTTATATAGTTTGTCTTCAGTTATCTGTTTATTACCCTACTATTTATAAGGTCGAGAGGAATAATCAGTCACTATTTTTTGGTTCATCGAGAAAAACAGGAAGAAAGACAATATTAGCCTCTCGCCAAAGTCCGTTTATACATCGTTCTTTTCTGTCATCTATTTCTTAGCCTGATATTTGTAAGATTTTGGGCGTAGATAAAAGTAATCAGTCACTATTTCCAGCTCTCTGGGACAAAAAGAAAAAAAGAAAAGAAAAAGAGGAGGAACGGAAGAAAGAAAAGAAACGAAGGAAGAAGAAAGGGAAGAAATAAAAGGATGAAAAAGAAGGAAGAAAGGAAGAAATAAAAGGAAGAAAAAGAAGGAAGAAAAGAAGAAAAGAAAGGAAAGAAAAAAAGGAAGAGATGATCTTAACCTCTCAAAGTCCTGTTACTAATAGTTATTTTCTGTTATCCATTTATTAGCCTACTATTTATAAGATTTTGAGCGTTGAGAAATGAATAGTCACTGTATGTTTTCACTTCAAGACAAGAAAAAATCATCATTCTGTCAAAGTCATACCTGTATTTTGTCTAGTTATCATATATCTTAATCTCTATTTCTATTACGAAGAGAAAAAGTCGAACCAGTATTTTGTAATGTTATCATATATCTTAATCTCCCTTTTTCCATTAAGGGGAGAAAAAAGGGGAAGGATTACCAGCTCTGAAACCGTAGAGTACTTAGTTTTCATTATGTTTTTACTATTACTTCCTCGACAACAAAGAAACAGTCATTTAGAAGGTTTCAGGGAGCGGGAGAAGAAGAATGGCTGGTGCTTCGTCTATGCTTTCTTTTCTTCGTCCCTCCAGGGAGAAAAGTCGTTGAGAAAATTAGTCTCGGGAACCGTCATTACTTCTTTTCCAGTACTTCTAGATCTCAACTTCCTCGATGGTAAAACAGAGGCGATTTAAATGTTCAAAAGGAAGGGGAAAAAGTTAGTTGTCTATATTTTGGTTTGTCTTTATTTTCGTCCACATTAATAAGTCAGGCAGAAATTTGTCCCTTGAAACGTTATTACTTCTTTTTCATTATTTCTTTTTTATTACTTCCTCGATGACAAAACAGATGCATTTCCAAGGTTTTAGGCGTCGAAGGGAAGAATTCATCGCTACTTTTGTCAATATTTTCGTCTATTACTCTCTGGAATTGGAACTACTTCGCTTTTATTATTTCTATTATTACTTCCTCAATGAAAAAGCAAAGGCATTTAGAAGGTTTTAGGCGTCGAAGGGAAGAGTTCATTGCGGCTTTTGTCTATATTTTCGTCTCTGGAATTGGAACTACTTCGCTTTAATATTTCTACTATTACCTACTCAATGACAAAACAGAGGCACTTACAAGGTTTTAGGCGTCGAAGGGAAGAATTCATTGCGGCTTTTGTCTATATTTTCGTCTCTGGAATTGGAACTACTTCGTTTTTATTATTTCTACTATTACCTACTCAATGACAAAACAGAGGCAGTTGCAAGGTTTTAGGCGTCGAAGGGAAGAATTCATTGCGGCTTTTGTCTATATTTTCGTGTATTACTGTCTGGAATTGTAACTACTACGCTTTTATTATTTCTATTATTACTTCCTCAATGACAAAACAAAGGCATTTAGGTTTTAGGCGTCGAAGGGAAGAATTCATTGCTACTTTGTCTTTATTTTCGTCCACAGAGAGAAAAGGCAAAGAAAGTTAGTCTGTGGAATCGCAACTACTTCGGTTTCTTATTTCTTTGTTTCCTTCAACGCAGAACAGAGCCATTTACGAGGTTTTAGGCGTCGAAGGGAAGAATTCGTGGCTACTTTGTCTTTATTTTCGTCCACAGAGAGAAAAGGCAAAGAAAGTTAGTCTCTGGAACCACAACTAATTCGCTTACGTTATTTCTTCATTTCCTTAATCACAGAACATAGCCATTTACGAGGTTTTAGGCACTGAAGGGAATAATTCGTTGCGACTTTTTATTTGTATCTATCGAGAGGAAAAAGGCGGTCAGAAAATTAGTCTCAGAAACTCTAAATACTTCGTTCATTATTCTAATTATTACTTTACCAATAACAAAAGACAGGCATTTACAAGGTTTTAGGAGTCGAGGGAAAGAATTCGTGTCTATTTTGTCTATCTTTTTTGTCCTTAGTAAGAAAAGCAGAAAGAAAAGTACTCTATGGAGCTGTCCATACTCGTTTCATTATTTCCTTATCATTACTTTCCCAATGACAAAAGACAGGCATTTACAAGGTTTTAGGGGTCGAGGGAAAGAATTCGTGTCTATTTTGTCTATCTTTTTTGTCCTTAGTGAGAAAAGCAGAAAGAAAAGTACTCTATGGAACTGTCCATACTCGTTTCATTATTTCCTTATCATTACTTTCCCAATGACAAAACAAGAAGCATTTAGAAGGTCTTAGGAGTCGAGGGAAAGAATTCGTGTCTATTTAGTCTATCTTTTTTGTCCTTAGTGAGAAAAGCAGAAAGAAAAGTACTCTCTGGAACTGTCAATACTCGTTTCATTATATCCTTACTATTACTTTCCCAATGACAAAACAAGAGGCATTTACAAGGTCTTAGGCGTCCAGGGGAAGAATTCATTGCTACTTTGTCATTATTTTCGTCCCTCAAGAGATAAGTCAGAAAGAAAATTAGTCCCACGAGCTCTTAATTCTTCGTTTTCATTATCTCCTTAATACAACGTTTTCAATGGCAGAATGAGTCATTTAGAAGATTTTAAGGGAAGAGGAGGAAGTGGTTGCTATTTCGTCTATTCTTTGTCCCTTAAGAGAAAAAGACAAAAAAGAATATGTCTCTGGAACTGTAATTACTTCGTTTTCATTATTCTTTATTACAACTTCCTCGATGACAAAACACAGGCATTTACGAGGCTTAAGGCGTCGAGGGGAAGAAGAAGAGAGAAAAAGAAGAGAAATAAGCTTTGAAAATAGTAATGTAATTTGGTAAACATTTTCTTTATTTTTTCTTGGACAAAACAGCAGCAACTAAAACAACAGCTATTTAAAATACTTAATGGCTTCACGACTGTAGACAAATCAAAATTGTTTATGATCGTGGACACTTTGCGAACGAGAAATAATGGTACAAAACTTAAATGTAAACAAGTAAATTCAGACTGCACCAAATTTTTCTTCACCAACGTTGTAGTGCGAGAACGGAATGAACTCCCGCTTTCAAGTCACAAACGTCGAGAAGAAGAACGGTTGTCATTTTAGTATTTCGAGAGAGATAGAATGGAACGTTTTGCTTATTCATCGCACTATAGTTTCTTCTTTTGCTTCCTCTTTATTTTCGTCCAATGCAATAAAAGGCAGACACATAATTACTCTTGGGTCGTCTGTGTTTAGTTTTCTTTAACGCATAACTGATTAACAAGCATAATTTTAAAGATTTCAAGTGTTCGTAAAAAGAATCACTAACTTAACTTTGTCTTTTGTGTCTCTATAAAAGTCGTAATATTGTTATAGGTAATTTTCTTTATTCCTTTTATCTTAACGACACGAACCGAGTCTTCTAAAAGGTTTCAGACGTCGGCGGAAGAGAAATGGCCGATACTTCGTCTTTATCTTCGACCGTTGAGATAAAAGGCAGAGAGGTAATTACTCTTTGGTAGTCCTTATTTATTTATTTAGTTTTTTTGTTGTTTCCTTATTACTTTCTTATGAACAAAAACATAATTCCCAAAGTGTCAAGTGTTAGTGTTCCCTTAGGAGTCGTATTAATGATTTATGTAATTTTCTTTATTCTTTTAATCTTAAGGACGATAACTGACTCTCTTACTTATTGATAAACACATAATTTCAAACGTTTTAAGTGTTTGTGAGAAGAATCGTTCACTCACTTCATCTTTTCTCTCTTTTCTCTCTTTGTAAATGTCATGATATCGTTTTTGGTGTTTTTCTTTATTCCTTTTATCTTAACGGCACAAACTGAGTCTCCTAAAACGTTTCAACCGTCGTGGGGAAGAGGAATGGCCGCTACTTCGCCTTTATCTGCGACCCTTGAGATAAAAGGCATGGAGGTAATTACTCTCTGAAGGTCCTTATATAGTTAGTTTTCTTTGCTGTTTATTTATCACTTTCTAATGGACAAAATGCATAATATCAAAGTTTTCAAGTGTTTGTGAGAAAAATCATTAACTTGCATCGTCCATTTCTGTCTCTTTAGAGGTTGTAATATTGTTTTAAGTATTCTTTATTTATTTTTTATCTTTAGGACACAAATTGAGTTTATTACGTATGGATAAACACATAATTTCAAAGGTTTCAAGTGCCTATGAGAAGAATCATTAACTAACTATGTCTTTTCTGTCTCTATAGAAGTCGTAATATTGTTTTAGGTAATTGTCTTTCTTACTTTTATTTGACGCCGAGAATTGAGTATTACGTATAAAGATACAATTTCAAAGGTTTCAAGTGTTCGTGAGAAAAATAGTCAACTAACTTTGTCTGTTGTGTCTATAAAAGTCGTAATATTGTTTTAGGTAATTTTCTTTTTTCCTTTCATTTTAACGACACGAACCGAGTCTTCTAAAAGGGTTCAGGCGTCGCGGGGAAGAGGAATGGCGGCTACTTCGTCTCCCTTCGGTCCCATGTGTGAGAGAGAGAGAGAGAGAGAGAGAGAGAGAGAGAGAGAGAGAGAGAGAGAATTAAATAGCCTCTGAAAGCAACATACGGTCCGTTATATATTTCCTTTTCTTTTACTGTTCTCGGCAGGACGAAGAACAGCGTCGATATAAATGAGGGCTCAGGCGTCGAGACAAGGAAGAAGGACTCTCTCTCTCTCTCTCTCTCTCTCTCTCTCTCTCTCTCTCTCTCTCTCTCTCTCTCTTCGGTCAGTGCCTTGAGATAAACGGCAGAAAACATTAGCCTCTGAAAGCAATATATAGTTTGTTGCATATTATTTCCTTTATCAGTATTTTCTAAAGGACAAAAAGAGCCAATTGATAAGGTTTCAGGCGTCGAGAGGAAGAGAAATGTTACTTTATCGAGAGAGAGAAGGCGAGAAGGATATTAGCCTCTGAAAGCAATATACAGTCTGTTTTATATTACTTCCTTTATCAATATTTTCTCAAGGGCAAAATGGAGAAATTTGGTAAGTTTTTAGGCGTCGAGACAAGGAAGAAATACCGTCACTTTATCGAGGGAGAAGGTGAAAAAAGACATTAGCCTCTGAAAAGCAATATAGTCTGTTTTAAATTACTTCCTTTATCAATATTCTCTCAAGGGCAAACCTGAGTCGATTGATGAAGTTTTAGGCGTCGAGACAAGGAAGAATTAAACACTTTATCGTGAGAGAAGGTGAAAAAAGACATAAGCCTCTGAAAGTAATATCTAGTCTTTTTTATATATATTTCATTCATCAATATTCTCTGAGACAAAGAAAAGAGTCGATTGATAAGAGTTCAGGCGAAGGGACAGTAAAGAATGGATATTGCTTTATCGAGAGAAAGGACATTAAACTCTGAAAGCAATATATTGTCTGTTTTATTTTACTTCCTTTATTAATATTCTCTCAAGGACAAAAAGGAGTCGATTGATAAGGTTTCAGGCGTCGAGAGGAAGAAAAAGGAATGTTACTTTATCGAGAGAGAATGCGAGAAGGATATAAGCCTCTAAAAGCAATATATAGTCTGTTTTATATTACTTCCTTTATCAATATTCTCTCAAGAACAAAAAGGAGTCGATTGATAAGGTTTCAGGCGTCGAGAGGAAGAGAAAAGCATGTTACTTTATCGAGAGAGAGAATGCGAGAAGGATATAAGCCTCTGAAAGCAATATGCAGTCTGTTTTATATTACTTCCTTTATCAATATTCTTTCAAGGGGAAGAAGAAGTCAATTGATAAGGTTTTAGGCGTCAAGACAAGTAAGAATTAGAATCTTTATCGAGAGAAGAATGGAAGGAATATATTAGTCTAACACAGCAATATATAGCCTGTTTATTATCCTTTCCTATCAATATTCTCTCAAGAACAAAAAGGAGTCGATTGATAAGGTTTCAGGCGTCGAGAGGAAGAGAAAAGCATGTTACTTTATCGAGAGAGAGAATGCGAGAAGGATATAAGCCTCTGAAAGCAATATGCAGTCTGTTTTATATTACTTCCTTTATCAGTATTCTTTCAAGGGGAAGAAGAAGTCAATTGATAAGGTTTTAGGCGTCAAGACAAGTAAGAATTAGAATCTTTATCGAGAGAGAGAATGCGAGAAGGATATTAGCCTCTGAAAGCAATATATAGTCTGTTTTATATTACTTCCTTTATCACAATTCTCTCAAGAACAAAAAGGAGTCGATTGATAAGGTTTCAGGCGTCGAGAGGAAGAAAAAAGCATGTAACTTTATCGAGAGAGAGAAGGCTAAAAGGATATTAGCTTCCGAAAGCAATATATAGTCTGTTTTATATTACTTCCTTTATCAATATTCTCTCGGGGACAAAAAGGAATCGATTGAAAAGGTTTAAGGCGTCGAGGCAAGGAAGAAATACCGTCACGTTATCGAGAGAAGGTAAAAAAACACTTTAGCCTCTGAAAAGCAATATACAGTCTATTTTATATTACTTCCTTTATCAATATTATTTCAAGGATAAAAAATGAATTAATCGATAACGTTTCAGGCGTTGAGAGGAAGAAAAAGCATGTTACTTTATCGAGAGAGAGAAGGCTAGAAGAATATTATCCTCCAAAAGCAATATATAGTCTGTTTTATATTACTTCCTTTATCAGTATTCTCTCGGAGACAAAATGGAGTCGATTGATAAGGTTTTAGGCGTCGAGACAAGGAGGATGCCACATCACTCGAGAGAGAAAAAAAAAAAAGATTAGCCTTTTTTTTTTATATTACTATCATATATCTTTCAAGGAAACAAAAAAAAGACAATGTTTTTATGTTTAGACGTTGAGACTAGGAAGAATTAATTACTTTATCGAGAGAAAAGGCGAAAAGGACATTAGCCTCTGAAAAGCAATATATAGTCTGTTTTATATATAATTCCTCTGTCAGTATTCTCTCACGGACAAAAAGGAGTCGATTGATAAGGTTTTAGGCGTCGAGACAAGGAAGAATTATAAACTTTATCGAGAGAAAAAAGAAAAAGGAGTCAATTGATAAGGTTTGCGGCGTCGAGACAAGGAAGAATTAGAATTTTTATCGAGAGAGAGAGAGAAGGCGAGAAGGACATTAGAATCTGAAAAGCAATATATAGACTGTTTTTTGTATATTTCCTCAATCAGTATTCTTTCAAGGACAAAAAGGAGTCGATTGAAAAGGTTTTAGGCGGCGAGTCAAGGAAGAAATACCGTCACTTTATCGAGGGAGAAGGTGAAAAAAGACATTAGCCTCTGAAAAGCAATATACAGTTTGTTTTATATTACTTCCTTATCAATATTCTCTCAGGCACAAAAAAAGTAGTCATTTGATAAGGTTTTAGGCGTCGAGACAAGGAAGAAATACCGTCACTTTATCGAGGGAGAAGGCGAGAAAAGACATTAGCCTCTGAAAACAATATATAGTCTGTTTTATGTATATTTTCTCTATCAGTATTCTTTCAAGGAAAAAAAAAAAGTTGAATGATAATGTGTATTAGCCTCTGAAAGCAATATATAATTAAAAGGAAGGAAGGAAGGAAGGAAGGACCCAGAAGGAATGATGTGAACGAATGAAAGTTTTGGAGCGGAAAGAAGGAATTAAAGAAAGAGTAAGGAAGGAGAGAAGGAAATCAGAAAAGAACAAGGCAAGAAAGAAATGGATGAATGAATGAAGCAAAGAAATATTGAAGGACGGCCCAAGAAGAAATGGTACGAATGAATTTTATGTATATTTTTATCATTATCTCTCTAACGGACAAATATAAGTCATACATAAGCTTTTTGATGTCCATATAAAGATGCAAATTGATGTGACATTCTCTTTTGGTCCCTTTGAGGAAAATTAAGTAAGAGTTGAGAGCCATCGTAAAGTTTTCTTGTCAATCAATATCTCATCACCTGAATAATAATAAAAACTATGCTAATGAAAAACTAATAATCTAGAAGGAGATGACGTGGGTCTTTGAAAACAAATCAGAGGCGAGTGAGTTAAAGAGTTTTGAAAAGTGGAAGGAAGGAAAGATGAAAGGAAGGAAGGAAGGAAGGAAAGAAGACGGAAAGAAAGAATGAAGAAAAAGAAAGAATGGAGGAAGGAAGGAAGGAAGAAAGGAAAGAAAGAAAAAAAGGAGGAAGAAAGGAAAGGAATATAGGAAGGAAAGAGGAAAGGAAAGAGTATATTAGTGAAAGAAGAACAGAAGAAAGAAAAAATGAAAATTAAAGTTAAGAAAAGGGAAAGAGAAAGAAAGTAAATAAATAAGTAAGGAAGGAAGGCTTGAATGAATGAATGAATGAAGGAAGGTCCCAAAAGTAAATACTACGAATGAATGATAGACTTGTGAAGAGAGGAAGAAAGCAAGGAAGAAAAAGGAAGAGAGGAAGGAAGGAAAGGAAGAAAGAAAGGCATGCAAGATAGGAAGGAAGGCAGGAAAGGAAGAAAGAAAGGAAACAAGACAAGAAAGGAAGGGCGAAAGGAAGGAAGGAAGGAAGAAAAGAAAAGAAAGAAAAAGGAAAAAAACGAAAAAACACGAGAAAGAAAGAAAGTGAAGAAAGGCCCCAGAAGTAATTGTGCGAATAAATGAATGAAGAGAAGAAGTAAGTAAATAAGTAAGTAAGGAAGGAAGGAAGGAAGGAAGGAAAAGTGGTCTGAACTGGCGGGGGAGGAAGTGAGCGACGGACACAAACAGAGGAATGCGCGCTACACTTTGAGAGGAAATTGCCAGCAGGAATTTTTGGGCGCGAACTAATCTCAAAAAGAACAGGACGGCGGGGATTTCGTGACTTTTCTTCCACTCGCTTCGATAATCAGACTTTTTTAAAGCTGGAATGATGTGAAAATTATAAGCTGGTTTCTTCTTCAGTGGCAATACGCGAATAAAAAGAACCCGTGATGGTATTCTGCGAAGGAAATGATACACGAGAATGAGAGTGAAGAGCGAGGCGTCACGACACTGGAACGGCGTCAATAGCTTAATGGAAGTAATTATCTTAGCGTGAAAGGCGTCGAAATGAGGCGAAGGAAAGAAAGACTGAGGTTCATTATATCGATCGTTAACTGCTGGAAATTATACGAAAATTGAAAAATAAATGACCCAGAGACAATAAGAAAACGCAAAAACAAATGCAAACTGATCTCATGTGTTGAAGTCAGATAAGCTTCATTAAATCGATCACTAGATGGAAGGAAATAAGCGAAAATTGAAAGAAATATAAATGATCTAAGGAGACAATAAGAAAACGCAAAAACAAATGCAAACTAATCTCATGTGTTGAAGTCAGATAAGCTTCATTAAATCGATCACTAGATGGAAGGAAATAAGCGAAAATTGAAAGAAATATAAATGATCTAAAGAGACAATAAGAAAACGCAAAAAACAAATGCAAACTGATCTCATGTGTTGAAGTCAGATCAGCTTCATTAAATCGACCACTGGATGGAAGGAAATAAACGAAAATTGAAAGAAATATAAATGATCTAAAGAGACAATAAGAAAACGCAAAAACAAATGCAAACTGATCTCATGTGTTGAAGTCAGATCAGCTTCATTAAATCGATCACTGGATGGAAGGAAATTATACGAAAATTGAAAAATAAATGACCCAGAGACAATAAGAAAACGCAAAAACAAATGCAAACTGATCTCATAATTATGTTAAAATCGGATAAGCTTCATTAAATCGATCACTGGATGGAAGGAAATATACGAAAATAGAAAAAAATTGTAAATGATCTAAAGAGACAATAGGAAATCGCAAAAACAAATGCAAACTGAATGATCTAAAGAGACAATAAGAAACGCAAAAAGAAATGGAAACTGATGTCATAAGTTGAAGTCGGATAAGCTTCATTAAATTTATCACTGGATGGAAGGAAATAAACGAAAATTGAAAGAAATATAAATGATCTAAAGAGACAATAAGAAACGCAAAAAGAAATGGAAACTGATGTCATATGTTAAAGTCGGATAAGCTTCATTAAATTTATCACTGGATGGAAGGAAATAAACGAAAATTGAAAGAAATATAAATGATCTAAAGAGACAATAAGAAACGCAAAAACAAATGCAAACTGATGTCATATGTTGAAGTCGGATAAGCTTCATTAAATTTATCACTGGATGGAAGGAAATAAACGAAAATATAAAGATATGTATATGATCTAAAGAGACCAAGTAAGAAAACGCAAAAAGAATTACAAACTGATTTAATAGTATGTTAAAGTCAGATTAATATTTTCTTCTAATTATATCGATCATTGGTTGGATGAAAGTATATGAAAATTGAAAATAATATAAATGATCTGAAATGTTTAATTATTAGAGTAAAGCAAGGGAACGCAAACGCTAACCAGGGTATCAGTTTTATTATATTTTGGATGCCATTAGAAGATTTTATGAAGTTTAGGATGTTATTGTTTTAGGATATAAAATATCATGTAGGATATCTTTAGTGTGGCATTTTTTCCGGAATGCTGTTAAAAATAATCTCTGTATCCTTATCCATTACAATTTTATTCTCTACTCTGTTCTAAATAACAACAGATAATTTACTAACGTTTGCTAAAATCAGAGTATATAAAGATATACTTGTAGTGGATGAGTGGGTAGGGATGATTTTTGACCCCTCCGATTACGATTTTTTTTTTTTCGACGAAGACGACACTGAAGAACCCAAAGCAGGTACTCAGCATATAATGTAATTGAAGTAAAATATTTTTTAAAAGCTTATTTCTGCTTGATATCGCAGGTCTTTCATGCAAGAACGATGTTGGATGAGGAGAGGCTGCCGGAGAGCATTTATATTTTCTCTCGTTTAAAAAAAAGAAAGAATGATCAGCTACATTCTTATTAACAATAGTGTCACTTATTGTATTGAAGAATTGTTGCAAGTCCAAGAGAAACACAGGTAATTTACGATGATTGAAAGAATAGCTTAAACTTCGTGGGCTCTATGGCTCTAGCGGTGGTGACACCTGCTAAGGATGAATGTACCCCATTAGAGGTTAGTGGTTAGTGATGAAAAGTCAGGTTAGAAATAATGATAAAAAGATGTAGAGGTTTAATATAATAAACGATAAAAGTGGGAAAAAAGGAATTAAAGTAGAGAGAATGTTAGAATTTCCTGAGCGAAGTTACTTAAAAATGAAATGACCCGATTCTCGAGATTTTTATGCCCATCGGTTTAATAATTAATTCGCTGTTAGCAGGAATAAAAAAAAAAATATTTCTCCTCCTCCTCCCCCTTACACCCCCCCCCTCCTCCTCCTCCTCCTCCTCCTCCTCCTCCTCCCGTGCCTCCACCTTCCTGATATACATAAATTATCTCTCTATTTACGGGTCATTATCATTATTCGACACATTAGAACTGGAAAAACGTGATTAATTGGTTCGCTGGCAACTCACACACGAACACGCACACACGAGATAGATTATGAGAGAGAGAGAGAGAGAGAGAGAGAGAGAGAGAGAGAGAGAGAGAGAGAGAGAGAGAGAGAGAGAGAGAGAGAGAGAGAGAGAGAGAGAGAGAGAGGAAGGAAGGAAAGAAAGAAAGAGAGGAAGGTAAACAAAACAAAACAAAGGAAGGAAGGAAGGAAGGAAGAAAGGAACGAAGGAAAGTACGAAGATAGAAAGGAAGGAGGAAAAGAAGGAAGGGAAAAGGAAGGAAGGAATTAATCAAGAGAGGAAAAGAAGGAAGGAAGGAAGGAAGGTAGGAAAAAAGAAAGAAAAAAGGAAGGAAGGAGAGAAATTCTGAACTTATGATCGATAGTAAGAACGAGAACGAGAGAGACAGACAAACAAACAGACAGAGTTCTAGACAGCTCCGTCACTCCTCCCTCTGTTTACCTGCCTCCGTATCTCCACCTGTGTCTGTAATTAAGGACAGGTGCTCGACGCTGCCAATACTGCAATGAGGGGGGGGGGGGGCGTTCTGATGGCACTCAACACACCTGGTTATTAGAATGACGTTTGCATTGTTATTATTACTTTCCCTTTTAAGAGGATGGACTGTTATAAGAGATGCGTTCCCACTCTCTTTGTTTGCTTGTCCTCTCTCTCTCTCTCTCTCTCTCTCTCTCTCTGTGTGTCTGTCTGTATCTCTCTGTCTTTGTCTCTGTCTATATACTTTTTTTACTTTATTTTTGAAAGGATAGCCTAGTTTCACCTCCATTTAGTCTGTCTGTCTGTCTATTTGTCTGTTTGTCTGTCTGTCTGTCTATATATTTTTCACACTATTTTCTTGAGGACATCTTAGGTTATCCTCCATCTCTGCCTGTAGGTCTATCTGTATGTTTGTCTATCTGTCTGTCTGTCTGTATATTTATCTATCTGTCTGTCTCTGTCTCTCTCTCTCGCCTACATTTTTTGCTTTATTTTTGAAAGGATAGTCTAAGTTCCCTCTATTCTGTCTGTCTGTTTGTCTGCTTGCCCGTCTACATATCTTTCATTTTATTTTCCAGAGGATAGTTTAAGTTATCCTCTCTCTCTCTCTCTCTCTCTCTCTCTCTCTCTCTCTCTCTCTCTCTCTCTCTCTCTCTCTCTCTCTCTCTCATTACGTTAAAGGGGACCGACAGGCAACGTGCTATGATCTGGACAAAAACAATTTCTGTGCCTTCGTAAAATTTGTCCAACGCGTCATGAGGTTAACGGAAACACTTGCGCCGCGTCGCCCCTTCTTGCCAGGCTACGGTGAGATACATACAATTTATCTTGCATTTTACACACAATTTATCTTTACATCTATACACGTGGGTCTCGTTTAAAAGGCTTACCAGATATATTACAGCGTTTATGTCACCTGTTACTTTTTTTTTTTTTTTTTTTTTTTAGAGCAAAGGAAACGGCTCAAGGGCAACAAAAAGAGTGCAGAGAAAAAAAAAGCCCGCTACTCGGAAAAAAAAGAAGCCCGCTCGCTACTGGTAAAGTACAGTTGGGAGCATATGCTGTAGCTGCGCGTGGCGGCAGTGTTCATCTCCGTTCCGTTGGCCATTTGAGGCTGTGGTGGGATACGGAACTCTTAAGCCCCTATTACACGTATCCGGTTTCCTACGGCCAACCCATTTACGGCGCCCGTAGGGAAAATTCTGTGCTACTACAGAGTTATTTATTCGATTATTTGAACGGTGGCAAGTGGGTCAGTGTAGCACTGGATGTGGTGGAGGAGTGACATGCCTTCTCTCGACGACAATCTCGTTGCTATTGCTCTAGCGTGCTGTTTGAAGGTGAAAACAAGAAAAAGGAAGATTTGGTCCAAACCCTGGCTGTGTAAACGACAAAAATACTCTCATGTTAACTTAATGAAGGAACTAGCACTAGAAAAAGATGACTGGTTTAACTACATGCGAATGGATCATGACACATATTTGGAACTCTTAAGTCAGGTATCACCTTTAATAGAAAAAAAGGACACTTGCATGAGAGAAGCAATTAGACTTTTTACTACCGCCCCCTCAAGGAATAGGCCTTTCCTTCCGCGCCCCTCTTGCAAATATAAATAAAATTCGCTCCCAGGTTTATATACACAAAGTAAAACTACTACTTAACTACCAAATTAAGTTAAGACGATAATTTTCCATTTTTTCATAAACTTCTCAGTCATAGCCCACGATCTTGTTGAGAAAATAACTATTCCAACTTTACCTCCAGGGGTCACCCCCCCCCCCCTGGAAATTACTAACGTCCCTCAAGTTGTTTATTTTCTTAACAACAGTATCTTTATTGGCACTAGGATCAATTTCTTGAAGTTTATTTACTAATTTACCATATGCTGCATTTCTCACTTCTCTGTTTGAATAATCCTTAGATTTAATGAACCACAAACATGGCTCATTTCGATAAATTTCTATGAAGTCACTCAAGAAATCACTGGCGCAAGAGCTTGTCATGGTGGCGACGTTCCACTGTCAGGTGCCAGACTGATGTCATACCATACGGTGAGCAATTACACGCTCCGTCCTTAGTCGTGACGTACGACGGCCGTACGGCCAACTTTAGTACTGGCGAAAGTTCATCCGGCCGGCCGTGGGTGAGCGTTCATACTACGGTTGATGCTATTATCGCCGGTTTGAGCATATGCTAGCGTCGCGACCGACGGCGCCGTAGGAAACCGGATACGTGTAATAGGGGCTTTAGGGTCGTAATCTAAAACATTTCGTCACCCAAGTTCACACATTTGCCAAGGCGTTCGTATGAGTTGAGGACATTTCCTGGAGTAGTTTTATAACCCTGGTGGTAGTTTGGCCCTTCTTCAGTAGCGTGAACCAAACAAAAACGCTCATTAGAGCCTGATTGATCCCTTCTTTGACGTTTTAAATAGTTGATGTTAGAAGCAAAAGCGTTTTATAATACCGACCCTAACCCGACGCAGGGCCAGCAGCGTTACCAGACCGTTGCATTGATCAGTTTCAGGCCCCAAAACTGTCGTAGTTCCACCAATAACGATATCCAATTGAAGTTAGAGTTTAAACCGCAGTGTCTCTATGTTTTGTTTATAAACTTATGGGCCAGAAACCGAAAAATGCGATGTGCTGAGTATGATTATCTGGTAACGTTGGGCCAGTGTGACATCCGGGTTACCAGTTTGCCTTCCCCAGGTTCCCAATTATCGACCAGCCCGAAAGGGAGGATGAACAATTGAGTGGGCCGGGATTCGAACCCAGCCCAGCACATTCGTATAGTTAGGGACGCTATCCACTGCACTAAGGAGGCGTGTATTATGTTACTGGTAGGCTATCTATATTTATGAGTCAAATATACGAGCGGTAAAAGACTACGTAATGAGGTAAAAACTCGAAAAAAGAGTAAAAAGCAAGAGGAAGAGGAAAAAAAAACACTATGATGTTCACGGTGGAAGTACATTGCGCTGAAAAAAAATGTTAATGTATGCTAATATGTGAGGCTCTGGCGTGCTGGACCATACCGATTACACAGCACACGTGGCTCTTGTTTTATAGGTTTATTATTATAGATATATTAACCGGTTGATGTCTCTTCTTACTGGCAGACTATATACACGAAAAGTTTAAGTACCAGTCGAAAAAGAGTTACCTAATATGATCGGTTTAGGAACGCCAAACATCTATACATAAAACAGTATACACATGTTTCTTGTATTAAAGGTTTGCTAGATATATTAAACCGTTTATGTCGCTTGTTACTGGTAGACTATATATATCCAAGGTTTAAGTACAAGCCCCAAAATCGTTACCTAATATAATCGGTTTAAGAACGCCAAAAATCTCTACATAAAACAGTACAAACATGTCTCTTGTATTAAAGGTTTGCTAGATATATTAAATCGTTTATGTCGCTTGTTACTGGCAGGCTATAAGTATTTACAAATTTAATTACTAGTAGAGAGAGTATGTAATATTTTTGGTTTAATTAAATACGTCTGACATCTATATATAAAACAGTACACATGGTTCTCGGTTTAAAGGTTTAGTAGATATATTAAACCGTTCATTTCTCTTGTTACTGGTAGACTACATAGCTTTTCGGTTTATATAAGAGGGGAAAATTACCTAATGTTTCCGGTTTAAAAGTTCGCCATACCTCTAAACATAAAACAGTACACGTGGTTCTTGTTTGGTAGCATATATTTAAACCGTTCATTTCTCTTGTTACTGGTAGACTACATAAATTTACGGTTTATATAAGAGGGAGAAAAATGAGTACCTAATACTTTCGGTTTAAATGTTCGCCAAACGTCTACGCATAAAACAGTACACGTGGTTCTCGGTAAAAAGGTTTAGTAGATATATTAAACCATTCATGTTCCTTGTTATCGGTAAACTTTACATTTAAAGAGTTATAATATTTATTGGTTTAAGAACGCCATACGTCTATAAATAAAATTATACACGTGGTTCTTGGTTTAAAAGGTGTAGTAGATAATATTAACCGTTCATTTTTCTTGTTACTGGCAGACTATTTATATTAAAGGTTGGATTACGCTCGGAAAGAAGAACACTTAATATTTTCTGTTTAAAAGTCCGTCATACATCTAAACATAAAATAGCATACGTGTTTCTCAGCTTTAATGTTTACTAGACATAGTAAGCCGTTCGCGTCGTTTGTTACCGGCAGACTATACAGATTTACGATTGAATTATACTCGGAAAAAATGAGCACCTACAATATTTTCAGTTTAAAAAGTTCACCATACATCTATAAATATAACAGTACACGTGGTTATCACTTTAATGGTTTACTAGACATGTTGCACCGTTCGCGTCGTTTGTTGCCAGCAGACTATACAGATTAGCGGTTGAATTACGCTCGGCAAAGAGAAGACTTAATATTTTCTGTTTACGTACGCGAACCGGAAAAGATTAACGTTTTATTCAAGGTTTTACGCTTGGGAAAAACGGGGTATTATTTACGTAGGGGGCAGAAAGTAATATTAATGTATGATATTATGTGGGCCCTACGCGGTGGATTATACAAATTGAACAGTACACGTGGCTGTTATTTTAAAAGGGTGTCTGTTTATCTATCCTGTCCCTTAATTTCCGTAATCTTCTGTATTCTCTCGTCCGCTTTCTCCTTTCCTCTTATCGCTTTCTCTCATTTTCTCAACACCAAAGACTTCGAAAATTCCTTTTTTATACTCAGTCTCTTAATTTCTGTAATCTTCTGTATTCTCTCGTCCGCTTTCTCCTTCCTCTTATCGCTTTCTCTCATTTTCTCAACACCAAAGACTTCGAAAATTCCTTTTTTATACTCTGTCTCTTAATTTCTGTAATCTTCTGTATTCTCTCGTCCGTTTTCTCCTTCCTCTTATCGCTTTCTCTCATTTTCTCAACACCAAAGACTTCGAAAATTCCTTTTTTATACTCAGTCTCTTAATTTCTGTAATCTTCTGTATTCTCTCGTCCGCTTTCTCCTTCTCTCTCATCGCTTTCACTCTCATTTTCTCAACACCAAAGACTTCGAAAATTCCTTTTTTATACTCAGTCTCTTAATTTCTGTAATCTTCTGTATTCTCTCGTCCGCTTTCTCCTTCTCTCTCATCGCTTTCTCTCATTTTCTCAACACCAAAGACTTCGAAAATTCCTTTTTTATACTCTGTCTCTTAATTTCTGTAATCTTCTGTATTCTCTCGTCCGTTTTCTACTTCTCTCTCATCCCTTTCACTCTCATTTTCTCAACACCAAAGACTTCGAAAATTCCTTGTTTATACTCTGTCCCTTAATTTCTGTAATCTTCTGTATTCTCTCGTCCGCTTTCTCCTTTCCTCTTATCGCTTTCTCTCATTTTCTCAACACCAAAAACTTCGAAAATTTCTTGTTTATACTCCGTCCCTTAATTTCTGTAATCTTCAGTTTTCTCTCGTCCTCTTGCTCCTTCTTTCTCATCGCTTTCACTCTCATTTTCTCAATACCAAAAACTTCGAAAATTCCTTGTGTAGTATTCTGTGTTCATATTAAAGTTAGGAAATTTGAGGAAACCATACCAGAAATCTTTTGTGTAGAGTGCATCAAGACACCTCTCCACCCGAAATTGACCTCTCTTTTGGCCACTCTTTGCTTTTGTCTGTTATGGGAGCGGTGAGTAGCGGGCTTTTTTTTTCTACACTCTTTTTGTTGCCCTTGAGCCGTCTCCTTTGTTGTAAAAAATAAAAATAAAAAACAGGCCTTGCATCGAAAAAATAACAATTATGGAGTGTAGAAGATTGAATAGTTCTGTTCGGGCGACTACAAAGCCACTGCATTGGACTGTGAAATTGGTGATATAGAATGTTATAACTTTTCCTTGCTTACAGTTAGGAAATTTGGGGAAACATACGGGAAATCTTTTGTGCACCAGGCCTTGCATTTCGAAAAACTAACCATTATGGAGTGTAGAGGATTGAAGAGTTTGGTTCGGGCGATTAGGTACAAATCCACTGTGTTGGACTGTGAAATTGGTGTTACAGACTGTTATAACTTTTCCTTGAAGCACGACAACCAATCCTTCATGTCGGCTGTTGCAACCTTTCCCAGCAGCTCCGTAACGTAACCTTGATGTAACGTTAGGTAGGGACGCTCTGGGGCAAGTAAGTGTGCGTTAACCTAAAGGGGAGAAATAGATGGACTGACAGACAGATACACAGAGAGAGAAAAAGGCTGATATTTTTCTATTCTCCTCCTAGAAAAAAACGATTATATTAATGTTTACGTAGAAAAGGTGATTATGTTGGTATTTACGTAGAAAAGGCGGGTCTCTCCATCATCTTTACGCAGAGAAGGCGATATAGGGAGATAAAGAGGAGAGGGGAGCTATTTTCCTATTCTCTACGCCCTCAAAAATTAAAATATAGACAGGTGTACAGAGAGAGAGAGAGAGAGAGAGAGAGAGAGAGAGAGAGAGAGAGAGAAGGGTGGTTATCTTTTTATTCCTTACACAGAAAAGTGGTTCTCTATTATTTACGCAGATTATTATTATTATTATTATTTTTACGCGGAAGAGGTGGTCATTCCTCCATTCTTCACGGCCGTAAGAATAGACAAAGGTGGGCATATAGAGAAAAAGTGGTTATTCTTCCCTTCTTCACGGCCATAAGCATAGACATAGGTGGGCAGATAGAGAAAAAGTGGTTATTCTTCCCTTCTTCACGGCCATAAGAATAGACAAAGGTGGGCAGATAGAGAAAAAGTGGTTATTCTTCCCTTCTTCACGGCCATAAGAATAGACAAAGGTGGGCAGATAGAGAAAAAGTGGTTATTCTTCCCTTCTTCACGGCCATAAGCATAGACATAGGTGGGCAGATAGAGAAAAAGTGGTTATTCTTCCCTTCTTCACGGCCATAAGAATAGACAAAGGTGGGCAGATAGAGAAAAAGTGGTTATTCTTCCCTTCTTCACGGCCATAAGAATAGACAAAGGTGGGCAGATAGAGAAAAAGTGGTTATTCTTCCCTTCTTCACGGCCATAAGAATAGACAAAGGTGGGCAGATAGAGAAAAAGTGGTTATTCTTCCCTTCTTCACGGCCGTAAGAATAGACAAAGGTGGGCAGATAGAGAAAAAGTGGTTATTCTTCCCTTCTTCACGGCCATAAGCATAGACATAGGTGGGCAGATAGAGAAAAAGTGGTTGTCCTTCCCTTCTTCACGGCCATAAGCATAGACATAGGTGGGCAGATAGAGAAAAAGTGGTTATTCTTCCCTTCTTCACGGCCATAAGAATAGACAAAGGTGGGCAGATAGAGAAAAAGTGGTTATTCTTCCCTTCTTCACGGCCATAAGCATAGACATAGGTGGGCAGATAAAGAGAGAAATAGTAGTTATTCTTCCCTTCTTCGCGCCCATTATAATAGACATTGATAGGTAGATAGACAGAGAAAGTGGTTATTTTTCTCCTCTTTGCCCCGCAACGAATAGACATTGATTCTAAATGAAGAGAAGAAGGCGATGGCTGTTCTCTTATTTACGCCCCTCGGGACGCTCCCCCCGTCACCTGTGCCCCCGCCCCCCGCGACCTCAGCCAGAGCGTCAACCTTGACCTAACGCGTGCACGCCCCGGAGGAGGTCGCGGGTCGGCGGTACAGGCTGAGTTAGGGCGGGGGCGTCCGCTGAGTGCCGCGCCGCACGCCACCTCGTGTGCTGCGGACAAGTTCAGGCGGCAGGAACGGCGCCGTGAGTCAGGCTTTACGGCTTTGCAATTATCCTTTGAATTAACCAGACGCCGGGCCGCCGCGGCGCACCTCCGCTCCCAGGCCGGCATTCTCAATCGCTTCCGCCTCACCAGCTGTTTCCAAAGGCCAATAAGATTGATCGGGTTCTTATTACTGTTTTATTCACGTTCATGGTGCAGAAGCTTTGTCACACTACCACCAGGGTCATAAAACTACTCATGGCAAGGCCCTCAGCTCGTATGAAGCCCTGGACGATGTGTGTGTGTGTGTGTGTGTGTGTGTGTGTGTGTGTGTGTGTGTGTGTGTATGCCTGGACGCCGCAATGTTAAAGAATATTACCCTGAGGCGCGTGCACGGCGCTGTGTGGACGGCTGCTGCACGCGACTGTTGGGCCCTGAATGAGGCCGAGCACGCGGTGACATGAGCGACGCGGCACACACCAGACTTGAAAAGGGCAAACGCGAACTGTATAACAATGTATAAAATCGTATAACTGGGTGTATATATACGGCCATACCTGGGACTCGAATGCTCAGTTGTCACTCACGATGCCCCCCGCTCGCCCCCTCCCGCACCTACTAATCCTGGAAAGTGTGTCACGGGTATTACGCACGGGAGAATTTGGAACTGGAAAACTAGGCTATCAGTTACGATGGCCCTTCCCTCCCCCCCAACACACACACACACACACACACACACACACACACACACACACACACGCACAAATATCTGATTTTCTAAACGTCGTATATATCTTCGTGCTTGGTTTGTCTCGTATGACCCGTGAATGATAGAACTGACTGCCGTTTGTGGGATAGATAGATAGATAGATAGAGTGATTGATAGATGTCCCTGCCGTTTGTGGTCAGTATATTTATTTTTTACAGCACAGGAAGAAGCTCAAGGGCAAAAAAAAAAAAAAATAATAATGAGAAAAAAACACTCCAAATACTGCCCCTATGTAAAAAAAAAGGAGTTCAAAAGAGTGAAAAAATAAGTCAGTTTCGGGAGGTTTTGTTGATTTGTTTTTATATTTTTTTCTTAGGATCGAGTTTGCTATAATGTCGACTACTTAAACTATAAACATCCAATACTTCTAAGTAGCTCCATCCCCAAAACAGGAATTAAAAAGCCAAACTAGCCGCATCACTGTAAATAAATACTAATACGGCGTTTAAGAATTCTGTCGACCGTAGTCTAATAATAAAAAGTGTGTGTCGTGGACCGGGGATTTATATCTATCAATCTATTTCCCTATACACACATATTAGCGAAAGGAATATGCGCGCAGGACACCGCTTCTATGACACTTTCGATTCTTACATCAACTATTCCTAAAGGTTAAAGAGGGGATCAATTGGGTTCTAATCAGTGTTTTCTTAGGTTCACGGTATAGAAGAAGGGCCAAGCTACCACAAGGGTCACGAAACTACTTCTGGAAATGCCCAAAACTCCTATGAAAGCCTAGGAAAATGTGTGAACTCGGGCGACGAAATGTTTTAAAATACGACCCACAGAATGCTCAGTTGTCAGTCACGATGTCCACTCCTCACGCTTTCCTTCTCCCCTTCCATACACGCACGCACACATACTAATCTCGAAAAGGGCATACTAAAGGTGTTCAAAATGGAATGCTAATGGAGTGTTCAGTTGTTGACACGATCCCGTCCACTGAAGCAGCAAGGCTAGTGAATGTTTTTAATGTTCACGGTATGAGGAGAGAGACCATGTTTTGTTTTGTGTTACTATATCTATCTATCTGTCTATACTATCTGTCTATCAATCTGTTTCTATGTATCTATCTATGTCAATACGTCTATCAATCACCATCTATCTAAACCAATCAATCATTCAATTTATCTATCTATCAATCTGTTTCTATGGATCTATCTATGTCAATACGCCTATCAATCACCATCTATCTAAACCAATCAATCAATCAATTTATCTATCTATCAATCTATTTCCCTATACACACATATTAGCGAAAGGAATATGCGCGCAGGACACCGCTTCTATAGGGAAAACATCTGACGGGCGGTAGTCACTCAAAATATAGAGATCTTTCCAGTCTTCATTCACAGCTCGATTTTCCTCACGTTTTCATTGCTGGTACGAAGTGATAAAACGCGTCTTTTAATTTGTTCAATACGTAAAAGGAACATATCATTACTAACAGTGAAATCGGACTGCAGCCATTTTATCTTTTCTTCTCTTTCTTTTATTTACATCAAGGGAGGCAGCTCAGGGGCTTAAAAAAATCCAGCAAAAGAGAAGCCGGCTAGACGCTGCGGGTCTTCAGGTGATATATACTCGTCGACACAGTTGCAAGCTCAGCGTTTGGTCCCTCTGGCGAATTATTCCTATTTCATTTTACTTTTTTTTGAGGGGGAGTTACC